>NW_004797619.1:488957-494928 GCF_000002075.1 Aplysia californica | reverse complement strand
CCCCAGAGCGGTGTTACTGACTGAGGTGTCTTTAGGCCATTCCCAAAGGGGGACATTAACCATGTTCTTATGCACAGTAGAATAGTAATTGTAAAAGGGCTGATTCCCCAAAGGCATGCTTATAACTGTGCCTGAACTGCAACAGGGAACTGCTCCGTTTTCTTTCCGAATCCTTACTATCGCCATCTTTCCTCTACTTCTTTTGTATGTTTGTCACACTCTTGTGACCCGCTATTTCCGTGGTGTCTTCATAGTCAAGGCAGATTTTACGTTGTTGAAGCGTAAGAGGTGAGCAGAGTAAATCTGATTCCCTGTGATGACTTTTCTGTTAACATCCACCCCTTAGTGCTCATAATTATGACCTTATGTAGTTGCTAGCGCCGTAAAACCTCTGCTAAAACTATAACAAAAAAAGGTTGGCCTAGACAATACCACAGGCACAGTGAAGAGGAGAGACAAACCGAGAAATTAGTGATTGGAGGATAATATCTTAAAATGGACAAGTATGCTTGTCAAATGATTTGTGGGTTTCTCGTTCTTGCTGTGTTATTGCTTTGCTTTATTTTCTTTTGTTTTCTTTCCCTTTTTTCGGTAAAAGGGGGGAGAGGGGGGGGGGAGGCGTCAAGCCATTTGTTGAGTACCACAGGTCAATGGCTGGGGAATGAGTACACATTATGACGTGTGGACTTTCTAAAGTATACCATTAACGATGAGCTATTGCAGTGACAATTTACACACAAAAGGGTATTCTTATCGGCGACACTGTATTAGTGCAAATACCCATACACAAGTATTAATATTTGAACTTAGTATCAATTTCTTTTACACTTCTGGGGTCTTGATCTTTATGTCATTATTAGAGGAAACCACTCGCTTGTCAGACGTAATAATTTAAAAGAAGGAAAAATTCATTATTTCTAATAGAATGACACAGCCAAATTTTGATTGTTTTTAAATTTACGAATTTATGAAAATATACATTTTCTTTGCTATGTACCGTCAAAAAACAGAATTCAGCCATTGCATGGTTTCCTACGCCAAAGAAAAGAAATGGTATATTTCACAACTGGAAAATGGATTCTAGA
This sequence comes from Aplysia californica, assembly GCF_000002075.1. Classification (NCBI taxonomy): domain Eukaryota; kingdom Metazoa; phylum Mollusca; class Gastropoda; order Aplysiida; family Aplysiidae; genus Aplysia; species Aplysia californica. Next base: position 493,843 of record NW_004797619.1, on the reverse strand, counting down.
TATATATGTAAAACTTGCAATCTGGCTCCTTTTTTAATAAATTTAAAGTGAAGTAAAATAATTTTATTTTATCAAGAGGTTGGATTCCTTCCAAAATTGTAGAACTTTAAGTTCCATTGTATTTCTAATACGATGGGGAAATACATGCAATCTATCACATATACGCACACTCCGGACATAATATATTTGTGAAAGTTCGTCACCTTGGCCGCCTAAAACTTCGGAACCACTTAAACTTTCGAATCTGACAAAATTAAAGGTGTTTCAGAATCATTTAAAGGGCGCACATTTTTATTGAGGAGCCTAAAGTCACTATAGTTTAATTTTCAGTTTTTCATTAGTTAAGATCTAATCTTGGGGAAATCCGTCTTCTAAGACGTCATTGTAAACAAGTGAGGTTTCCGTTTAATAGCCATTTCCACACCTTTGAAATTCTGGAGTGTACAACCACGAAAGCAGAAGCGATAATCAATCTATACATCACTATATCTAAACCTTCTAATTTTTTGCATCTCTCAGGATTTATTGCTCCATTCTACTAGAGTGTAAATATAGTAAGCCAATGACTTTCAGTTGATGTTAATGCACCGATCATTCCTTTCGTCGAAAGGGGGCCCTGCTAGTTCTTTTATTTTCAAAGAGCGTATGGTACTCGAGCGATTAAACAACCAAAGGTCGAAAACATAGAGAACGCCGATTTCGGAGACTGACTCAGTAAGCGCCGATAGGTATAAAAATTCGGGTTGAGCGGTTTGCGACAGCGAGACGAGATTGAAAGTTCTCGACCTCAATGCTTTCTCGCCGTGAAAACAGTTCATAACAAAGAGTGAGCTTAAGAAGAAGTCACATTTTCACTGTTAAAAAATGGAGACACGACAAGAAATCACCGAGGTTGTGAGTTGACAGCGAGGCGCCCTTCCCAGTTTTTCGGAGTAATAAGAATGTAGTTTGGATTCCGATAAAGTCGACAACGCCGATCGGTGCTTAAAGCCACCTACAGCGTGCCAGCTCTATGTGGGGCAAGTTGGAAATCATAAGGGAATTTTTATACCTATCGGCACTTACTGAGTCAGTCTCCGAAATCGGCGTTCTCTATGTTTTCGCCCTAAGGCATTTGCAAGTGCCGTAAAGCGCTCTCATTCACACCCAGTCTCATAGCAATGTTTCTAACATTACTACCTTTTGGCCAAAACATAGTCCTTTAAAGCTCTAAAGGTATGCTTTGAATTTTATCAGAGTACAAATTACGAAGCACCCCACTCCCCCCCCCCTCCCCTCCTAAAAAAAGAACATAAAAGAAATAAGAAATGAAAAAAAGCATCTCAGAAATGTATCTTCCAAAGACAAAAAAAGGGTTGAAAAAAGAAGTCATGATCTCTGTCATCTCAGTAAATATCGAGAATGTGTACTGTATTATAAAACATTAACATCCGCCCGAAAATGAGATCCTCTTTTTCGCACGTAAACTTCCGCTCCCGTATCGTCCTCCTTTTCGCCACTGGGTTCATAATAATATGACCCTTTCTCTGCGTCGCAATAACCATCTCTATACACGCGTTGAATGATGACGCTTTCAAGAACCGTATATTTAGTTGGCGAGGTCTTGCTGAAATGCACGGGCGAAAAGATTATTTCTTAATGTCCTTGGCTGATTATTTGTGCGGGCCGTTTGTCCTTTGAAAAAGTAGCACTTGGGAATTCGTAACACTCACAAAGTAAAGGGCAGATCTGGCTGTCATAACCATAGGTTAGCTCATGAAATATTCCTTGGGCTTCTGATACTATTACATACTGCAACCAGAATATTATAACGCAGAGCAGTACCGGTTCTATCCTAAATGATATCATGCTACTCATATTAGGCTTTTGTTTTATCGCTGTTCATAACGAAAGATCTCTCCAGTGAGGTACGGAGAAAGTACAAAAACTGGGGGGAAGATTTACGTTTCCGCGGTAGTTCTTCTCAACTGCATCATTGTTTATAAACAATTAGTGACTGATCTCACAAGTAAGTTCAAGGCTTGGAACCGATGGCTTACGTTTTCGGCCCACATTATGGGGTAGACACCTACCCGACGTTGCTGGATATGTATACATTATGTCGTAGCGATCTCCTTTCGCCGGCGTCTGCGGTGTAACGATAAGACGTTTCTGCGTCTCACACAGAAGACCTGACTCCTGTTCCCGTGTGGAGGAAGGTAACACAGACAGGAAAATTGCAGCATTACTTTTGGGGAGAGGTAGAGCGTAGCATTACCTGAATGCCGACATTGATCATTTCTTCCAGTGTGGATGATGGCTCCCCAGACCATCACACTTTCTCCGCTATGGGCTTGCTCTCTTTTCTGCAGGAAAAAAATCGTGGAATTTGCTCTGTGGTATTCACTCACATGCAAAAGTTTCTAACGATTTCATGGAAATATTAGAAAGTTATTACTTGAAGCGAGAAAAATCATTGCTTAAACTGAACTTTTATAAATGTAACCACGAAAGTCACCAAAGTGAAAAGAACCGTGCACACCAACCGAGGAGAACTAACACATAGTGCCTAAACACATTAAAAACAAGAATAATTTTTTTAAGTGCCCGCAACAAATAATATGCGTATTATATCCACAGACCAGGTTTTACTAGAACGACCATGCAGACTACAGTGCTGACCTCTAACCATGCGATTTGAGTTTTTTGTTTGACGTGGATTCTCTCCACGCCTCCTCATATGCTACATCTACTAACATTTAAGTGTTTTTAATTACATCCATTTACATTGCTTGTTTGGAATTATTTACATTTTCTCTCTCGTACACCTGCTAATTATTTATATATTATCGAAATTCAGCTGTGTTCTTGTTAATCTACATGTCCCAACGCCAGCTCAATGACATGTTGTGCTCCATTTTTCCCTGGTTTTTATTTATGCTTAATAATTTTGAAAGCAATGGATTCTAGCAACGAAACTTGGAGTTAGTCGAAGGTGAAACTAAATTCTACTGAACACGGGTGATAATCGTAATAATTTTGTACTCAATGGATACATTTTTTTATGAACAGCAGTGTCTAAAACTCCCGAAAGCCTGTAATTGGAGAAAGGAAAAGTTAGCTATGAGCTCGCGCAGTGTTAATGTCATCTGCTGGGGGTATCTTATAATAACTGAGTTGTGCTTTTAAATGTCAGTCTCACGATGTCAGTAGTCCTGTAGACGAATGGATTCCATTTGGCTCTGTATAAATTATAAAATTGTCATAAGTTTCTGTCATTTGATTCCTTCAGACCAAGTGGATTGCATGCGAGGGTATAAGCAGACACAATTATTCACACGCTCTCAGACATACACACACACACACACACACACACACACACACACACACACACACACACACACACACACACACACACACACACACACACTAACACACCTCTTCCATATAGATCTATATATATATATACATACAAGTCCAACCCTTTGTCCTCGTCGGGGGAGGTGGAAACGGGATAAAGTGGGAAATAGTTTGCTCTGGGTGAAGTGCGGTGTGATTTTATATCACTGAGGCGTTACGCTGGCCGTGAAGGCCGACCTGAGTCACTCCGAAACGCTGCTGACTAAAGGGACTCGGGTGAAACCGTGACTGGCCGAGCAAGCTGACGGCGGAAAAATCATGTTACGAGAAAAGTAAACGAAAAAACAAGCTGTGATTCAAATGGAATAAGACCTGAAAATGTAAACGGACAGCAAGCTTGAACAGTTAAACTAGGCAAACGGAGGACATCTGTGAGATAATGTCAGACCTGTATAACACCAAGAGCAGAAGCTCAGTAAAAACAAAGGAAGGTAACACAGACTGGTTCAAAGTAAGATCAGGAGTAAGACAGGGATGCGTTTTATCGCCCCTCGTGTTTATAATCTATAAGGACAAAATAACGCAAGACGCAAACCAAAGCAGAGAAAGCCTAAATGAACTTTTATTCAAAGACGACAAATGCCTTATTCATCCAAAACAATAAAGCCTCCAAATCCACAGTACCGAACTGAACAACAGCTGCAAGAAATTTAACATGAAAATAAGAACATCAAAACAGAATTTTTGAACGTGAGTCGAAACCATAACTCCTGAACATCCATGTCAATAGTAAACAACTAAAACAGATGAAGGAGTTTAGATATTTTGGCAGCACCTTTTCTGAAAACGGGTCCATAGGCAGGGAAATAGAAATGCTAACTCAAAAAGCGAACGCTGTCACGTACCGACTTGCACCCCTCCTATCTTATCATAACATCTCTATTGACACAAAGAGACATTTTATCACTTCAATATTCATACCAACATTATACTACTAGTGCCAGACCTGGACATTTAGTAAAAGCCATGAAAGCAAAATAACTGTATGCGAGATGAAATTTGTCCACAAAACCCTTGACATCACAAGACGAGGCAGACAGAGAAGTGGGGCTGTAAGAGAAGCTATTGTCACTGGGGTCTACCTCCATTTCATAGACAGACAGAAAATACAATGGTTTGGCCAGCTGTTATGTTTGTCACTGAGCCAGCCAGCCTCTAGAGCCTATATCACCAAGCACCCAGGCTATAACAGAAGAAGGCCACACAAAAAGTGGACTGAAAGAGTCAAAGAAACCCCAAGAAATAATCATAATATCCCAATTGAAAGAGCTGAGGTGCTGGCCTACCATAGAAAACTGCATTTCCTCTCAATGCTTAACAGCAACATACGATGAAAAAGTAAAAGTGCAAATAGAATCCTGACAAAAAGAAGTTTCTTTTTCTAGCCATGTAAGATATTAGGTAGTGCATTTACTTGAGAACAATTAAATAATGTTACTGCTATTGTCTGTATTAGTCTACACCTGCAATAACCATAATAATAATAA
>NW_004797619.1:481516-488057 GCF_000002075.1 Aplysia californica | reverse complement strand
GGGGCTGAGCTGAAGGCTATCTCGCTTATTAGAGGATCAAATGTTACCAAATGTCACACATTTCGCAAACATAGTAAGGAGTCTTAAAATCCGCAATCAAATTTGAGAAAACAATTTCGTTTCCATGGATACGGCGGCCATGTTGGATTTGTTGATATGTCTTACGTAATTAATACTGCACTTATTTTTCATGGAAATAAATTGTTCTTTTAGATTTTTGCAGGCATCATGGCAAACAGTAGACATTCAAATCGGTGTGATGAATTTTTCCTAAACGTTGTAGAAAATGTTTAATGAATATTTTCCTTAAGCAGTATTCACGTTTGCAAAATATTCACCTACAAAAAAACTATTCCATATATCAAACCTTCATCACTCAAATGTTTAGTATTACAACGTTTCTTCATTCTGTGAAAATTTCATGAAGATTGGAATTAAAACCTAATATTTCTCAAACGCATTCATTGATTCTGTTTCTGTTTACAAGCTTTACGTTCCCCTGGTTAAATTTTATTTAAGCGAAGTTTTAAATAAAAAATTAGTGCAGAAATGATTGTGTTGATGTAGAGAACCTTTTTTTTTTCTTAAACAGTATATGGTCTGCAACCCACATGTCGGGTCTTTACTTTCTGTGAGGCGTGGGGTAGCCACGATGTCATTCGACAAAGACATTATTTTAACTTATTTAATAAGAGTAGGGTGACAGCAGGTTTTTTCTTCCTTTTTTTTGTATATTATTGTAGAATAGTAGGCAAAAACAATGGTTAGATCAACTAACAGTCTTGCCTATTTTTTTCCTTCAAAACTGTTTTGAAAAATGAATGCATAGCTTTGCAACAGTTAAATAAAAAATGTACAAAACTCGTGGAATCCCACAGATATTTTATTTAGTATTCAATAGTATTGTTGATTAAAGTGTTACTGCATGTCCTGCTGCTCTTCTCGTTTTTATCGATGGTGGTGAGGGTAACGTTGCTTATAACTCTAACCTTTTGTTCTGTCAAATATTTTTTTAAAGACAGGTTGCAAAAACATTTCATGTAAAAAGGAGAAAAAACACCCCATGATATATGGATTTAAAGATAATTAGTCATTTCACTGCAAGTGTGACATCTGTAATATACATCGATGATCAAATTTCTCCACTCAATTCTTTGTTCTGGTGTTACAAAAAAAAACCTGTATTGTCCTGCGCGTTTTCCGTCACTTATCTGTTCAAGTTCTCTGAGAAATCTATTTTTCGCCTTTTCATCATTTGAATGTGAAAACGTTCCAGACACTTATGTAGATTCAAAGTGTCTTCCATTTGTCTCTTCCTAATAGTTTTTTTTTTAAATAACTGTCGGACTATTTTCTAGAAAGTCTGTTTTTGTGGAATGAGGGCCATACTGCCAAGCCTAAAGAAACATTCACGTGAGGTCAATTGTTAATGAAACACAGAATACTGTTTTGAGTAGGGTAAGACAAAAGAAGCTTTCGTGACCGTAGCTCGTGGTGTCATGGTAAGACTTTTCGAGGAAACACCCAAAACGTTGCATGTGTGTGCGTTCATGCGTGCGTGCGTGCGTGCGTGCGTGCGTGCGTGCAAGTATGTATGTATGTATGTGTGTATGTATGTATGTATGTATGTATGTATGTATGTATGTATGTATGTATGTATGTGTAAGAGTATGTGTATGTGTATATGAGTCTGTGTGTGTATATGTGTGTGTGTATGTGTGTGTGTGTGTATGCACGTGTGCGCATATACCTCAAAACTTCTAGAAAGGCCTTCTGTATCGACCAGGTATTATAGGCGTAGCAGGAACAGGAAAGATCTGGGTAAGAAGCAGATGTTCGAAAGGTCACAAAGATGTTTTGCGAAAACAACAGAATTGCTACAAGTGAACAGTTCAGGTTCGACTGGACAGTGTTCATCGACTAGCTGGAGGAACAACAGCATGTAAGTATACGATTCATACACACAGAAGCTTACAGAAATGTAGTTTCCAGTGATAATTTTTGAGAATTTATGGTAGGCATGGGGATCAAAATGAGTTTGGGCCGCTCCCTAAATGAAAAGGACAAATGCAGTTTCTGTGACATTTGAACCGACACAAAGCAAGGATATACCCACAGTAGTTTACTTGGAAAATCCGAACAGACCAGATTAATATAGTTATCTGAATATACGAGCGGGGTTCAATAAGTCTTTTGTCTGGGTATGAAGGAATCATGGTAGAGAAATTTCACCTTTAGCCAATTTCTTTGGAACACCTTGCAAGTTTTTGGGACAATTCGACAACAATAAGGCACTAGTTATCGTGCTCAATGAAACAATGTATAAAAACGTTTGGTGCCTGTTGAATACCGCTGAGTTATCAAGTTTTTACACTTGCAAAAAAAAATCCCCTTTGGACATTTTTCAGGAAATGTTTCAAGTTTATGGTGACAAATTTCCTCATTATAATACTGTCACATACTGGGTAAGAAAATTCAAACCTGGATTCATGTCTGTAATGGATGAAGATTGTGAAGGGCGCTCATCCTTTGTGTAACCAGTGGTGGCTCGTGGTTTATAGAACTGACCGGCCGTCATTCAGGTCGACTATTTCTCCCTCCCCCACCCCCTTCCTTAACAACACAAACACACACACACACACACTCTCTCTCTCTCTCTCTCTCTCTCTCTCTCTCTCTCTCTCTCTCTCTCTCCCTCTCTCTCCTTATTTTATACCCCTACTTTCGCCATCCCCACCCACATAGGTGTTAACGTCAATTTAATATCATGGATAGGCAATTTTCTTACCAACCGAACCCAGTATGTAAAATTAAAACTTTCTTCATCGACATACATCACAACAAATACAGGGGCCCCTCAAGGATGCGTTTTGTCACCAGTTTTATTCACACTATGCACGAACGATTGCCAAATAAACAACAGTAACATCAAGTTGATAAAATTTGCAGATGATTCAACTATAATTGAGCTTATTCAGGCTTTCCGGAATTTTGTACTTAACTTTTCTGAATGGTGTGAAAATCATAAGCTGCTTTTAAATGTGAAAAAAACCCAAAAGAACTTGTCGTTGATTTTAGAATTAAGAAACTGCCCCTGCAGCCACTCAAAATTAAATGTGAAAACATCGAGCAAGTGTCAGACTATAAGTATTTGGGTGTTACAATAGACAACAAACTCAACTGGCGTGTCCACACTTCTCTCCTGCATAAAAAGTGAACAAAAGACTTTTTTCTAAGGAAGCTAAAGTATTTTAAAGTTGATAAAACATTGATGTCCATGTTCTACCATTCAACCATAGAAAGTATGATCAATTTTTGTATAACAGCATGGGCCGGGAACACAAGACAACAAGATAAAGAAAAATTAAATCGACTAATACGGAAAGCATGTAAAATTTAAACATCATTCCCCTACTTGGATGAATAGTACAAACAGCACTAAGAAAATTAATTCCATCTTTTTAGACAACAAACATCCCTTGTTCCCTCAAATAAAAACATCAGTCAGAAGTAAAAGACCTATGCTTCTGATCTGTAAAAAAGAAAGATACAGAAGGTCATTTTTACCATCATCTATCAAAATGCTTCCATCTTAACCATCTTGTATAAGTATACTTACGACCACCTTAGAGCATGCATCAAAATAACAATGAGTGTGTATCTAGCTTACGATTATTATTGTTTATATTGCTGCTCATTTATATTATGCATGTGATTGTGAGCCTACTTGTGTGTGCATGTGTGTGCACGTGTGTACGTGTGTGTGTTTGTGTGTGTTTGTGTGTGTGTGTGTGTGTGTGTGTGTGTGTGTGTGTGTGTGTGTACACGTGGTGGAACACCAAACCAATGTGCCAGGATCTGGACAATAAAGATGTATCTTATCTTATCTTATCCCCCACTCACACACACACCACTGTGAACATTGTAATAATATAATGTGAAAGAGCTAAAATATGGTAGTTTCAAGAAACAGTATTATGAATAACGTATGATGGAAGTTACTGAGATTAATAGAAAATGACTTGATTGGCACAGAAAAAGAAACACTACTAGGCTAGAAAACAAACTGAAAGTGAGAGGCAATAAACTGCTGGTCCTGGCCTCCAGTATTTTCTCGTACTTTTTGCATCCCCACACAAAATATCGCACTGGACCCATTAAATATGTAATAAGAGCTGTCCTGTATGATTACAAAAAGTCAATTGATACCGTTCCATTGACGCTGCCCCAAGGAGATCAACGCTAAGGATACTATACAAGTTACAAAGCACACAACAGTTTCCGATCATTAATCATTAATCATCAAATGTTCTTCATCGTCCTTCTCAGTTCTCAGAACAGAACACTGTGTTGTAACAAAAGTGTCAAATGCTAATTATAGAACTTGGTGTCTAGCTGGGGTGACGGTGTAAAAGGAGAGGGAATGGAGGGGGTAGGTCTATTTTTTTTCGGCCCAGACTCTGACAGCTGAGTGCCTATCGCTCTTCGTTAAAATTCTCCTTATATATCTTCACTAGATGATTCCTCCTTTCGACGGCAGACTCCTATGGGTCAGATAAGCTAATAGTGGGGAGAAAACGATGAGTGAATGCCAAACAGGAACTATAGGTGGTTAAAGAGTCCTTAAACAAAAAAGATTAGTGCTATGCTGACAATAAATGTTCTGATAGTAGTTAGAGAAAGGCTGAATGATAAACACATGTTTTGCTGAAAAAATAATACATGTGTCTGTGCTGCTCATGACAGTCTCATTCGTGATTTTGTAAGCTACAAAGAGGCCAGTTTGGCAATTAAAGGATGTACTATTCGCTCTGAGGACAGTCGATGGATTTGTCCACAGGACACAGACTGACGTCATCGCCGTGTTCGGTTTGGCCTCGTACATAGTACGAAGTTCCGCGACGTGACGGCTTGACGGGAGACGATTTAAAGTTACGAGCCGGCGCGATAACAAACGTGAAGGAATGAGGCTCTGTCGCGACAAAACAGCAGTGAATCCCACTTCTCTATTTGAGCGCCTTCAAATCAGTAAGGCGATTTTGAATATTGATACATGTTTGTTTGGATTTACTTAAAACTGAATGAAAATCATCATCAGAAATAAATCTCTTGTCAACAGTCCAGCTGACAAAAATTTGCCCAATAACAAACCGCCCATGGTGGTAACTGAAGAGAATGTATCCACAGCCATAGTGAAGAAACTGGTTTTTATCAGAGCGACGTATAACTGTTAAACAGCTCTGAAGTGAAACGGAAATCAGTGTAGGGTCAATTGAAATGATTCTCCATGACCATCTTAACATGAATAAGGTGTCTGCGCGGTGGGTACCCCGCCTTATGACAAGTGAGCAAAAGAAGCAGAGGGTTGAGTCCTGCAAAACTCTCTTTCGAGTAGATTCCAAGGACACAAATCTTTAAAAACATGGTTACTATGGATGCAGCATGGATTTATCATTTTGATTCAGAGCAAAAATGCCATCCATGCAATGGAAAACCTTCTCCCTAACCAAAGAAGGCAAAGGTAAAACCGTCAAGTGGGAAGGTCACGCTGTCATGTTTCTGGGATTGTGAAGGTATCTGACTACCTGTAAAATGGGAAAACAGTCACAGAGTCACTATTCGGGTTTGCTAATTAAATTGCGGTCCGAATTGGTGAGAAAAAGGCGTGGAAAACTCCGTAATGGGGTCCTCCTACTCCATGACAACGCCCCTGCGCAAAGGGCTCAACTAACAGTCCAGACAGCAGAACAGTGCGGCTTTGAAATCCTGCCACACCCAACTTATTCTCCAGACCTAGCCCTTTTAGACATTTTTCTGTTTCCTAATCTTAAAAAATAACTGAAAGGGCGTTGTTTCCATGACAACGAGGACGCCATTGAAGCTGAGGAAAACTGGTTAGGGTCCCATCCTGGATCATTTTCTTCTTAAGGACTTTTGAAGGTCAAAGAGAGGTGGCAGAAATGTGTTACTCAGCTTTGTGACAATGTAGAGAAATGAACGTCTGTGTGCCAAGTTACAAAGTTGTATTTTCATTCCTTTATATTTAGACCAAAGACTTCTTGACCCCCCCTCATATATTAAGAACAATTAATATTGGAAAAGCGAACAATGATCGCTGACTTCTCTTTCCCTTCCACTTTTTCTGCAGTTCTCTATCTCTCTCTCTCTCTGTCTTTCTCTCTGTCTTTCTCTCTTTCTCTCTCTCTCTCTCTCTCTCTCTCTCTCTGTGTGTGTGTGTGTATGTCTCTATCTCTGTCTCTCGCAGTGTCTTTCTCTGTCTCTCTTGGTGTACTTCTATCTCTCTCTATCTCTCTCTATCTCTCGCTCTCACTCTTTATCGCTCTCTCTCTTTCACTCCCCCCCACCCCTCTCTCTCTCTCTTTCTCTCTCTCTCTCTCTGTCTGTCTGTCTGTCTGTCTGTCTGTCTGTCTGTCTGTCTCCGCCTACTCACACAGTTTTCATGTCCATATTACTATTAGTATTATTTGTACTCTCTCTCTCTCTCTCTCTCTCTCTCTCTCTCTCTCTCTCTCTCTCTCTC
>NW_004797619.1:470779-481369 GCF_000002075.1 Aplysia californica | reverse complement strand
TCTCTCTCTCTCTCTCTCTCTCTCTTTCTCTCTCTCTCTCTCTCGCTCTCTCTATCTGTTTATCTATCTATCTGCCTCACAGAGCCGGAAAGATTGAGAGAGAGAAAAAGAGAGATAGAGAGAAAGAGAGAGAACGAGAGAGAAAGAGAGAAAGAGAGAGAAGGGGAGGAAGACACGAGTGGGAAGAAGGTACTATACAAGGGAACGCAATACAATCCCTTCTTTTTTTTCTTTCTCACACGTATCTATTTAATCCACTTGAGTTCATTTATGAAAACTATATCATCCTCCTACCCTCCCGCTCCCTCACCTTCTACCTATCCACGTACCCTTTTCTCTATCAGATTAAACTTTCTACCGGCCCAGTCTACCACACATTCTGTCATCTGCTGAAATAACACGTCAGCTGTTTATTTTCCTGTGTAATCAAGCCTGCGCCTGAAGAAAGTATTTTCCCTGCTCCAGTTGCGAAGAATGCAGTGTGATGTCCTTTTGAAGGCCCTAGTATGCGTACTGAGATGCTGGAATGTTGGATTCACTTGACTCCTCCAACGCTCAAGTTCGGAAAAAGTTCTGTCGTCTCTGTCTCTGGTAAGTGAATTAACAGTCTGTATAATGGGGAGTGCAGATGGATGAGGTCTTAAAAAGCTTTCGTTCAAAGTCGAAGCACTCTTCCAATGCCCTACTCTCCCTTGTGGGTCGATTGTGAAGAGCGCCAAAGGAGTAAGAAGAATTAATTATTTTGTACGAGGAACACCATTAAGACAAAAACATAATGTTTTTGAGGAAACAGGGGAAAATATTCAGGAAAGAATGATGAAACGAACTAGCAGAAGGGCGTCAAAATGTGGTCTCACACTGCGCTGTCCCAACAGACGAAACAAAAGGGTACGGCTTATTGCCTTCTATTATTTGAGAACTTTTTTTACGCGAGTCATAAGTAGAAAATAAGGATCGTTATTCTTAGAAAATCTACAGTAAGGAATTTCCATATCCCTTTGCTACCTATTTCATGATTGCTGCTGAGTTCACTGCACAAACTTTGTCGTCTCTCTTAAAGCAGTGACAAGGATATTTGTGCATTACGTTCATTTTTGTATGTGAATGCCTGTGGAGAGCTTAGTGGAAGAACGGCATAGTCACAGGCAGGATATTGAGGTCTACTGCCTTCCTTTCGTGTGTTAATTTGGACTACATGTATTTGGGTTTTTTTTTAGTTCGAATGTTTTTCACACGTCGCTTTCAAGTAGCTATATCAATTTCTAATAAAAATCATATTGCTGGACAGAATAGGCCCAGCCAAATAATAGACTGAACCAGAGAAAAGCAAAAGCTGAAAAATATGACTAATGTTATTGTTCTCCTGCTCTCTTTCTGTGTTTTCAAGTTACGCATACAACGGGGAGGTGAATCCTGTAATGAAATTGTCTTTCTCCGTAACGTCAAGACTATTTCACCTTAAACTCTGGAATTTTATTATGTCATGGTAGTACGTATATAATTTAATATCTGTGCCAAAGCGTTTTGCACTCATACCTTTCTATTCGGGCTTTCACTTTGTTGAGCTTAGGGCGTGTCAAAAATATGTGCTTACATCACTTATGGTCTTGTTCAAGGGGAAAACGATGACAATGGCACAAGAAAAGAAGGACAAATCAACATTAAATGCATAATTCTGATTTGGCAAGTTTCAATTGGCACCACTATCAGAGGCGAATGCAACCACAGATCAGTAGTAAAAGACAAATAAAGGCCCTCAATTTTAAAAAACAACCAACCTGGTATACTAGAATCTGATATAAATGTCCACCCTATTACTATTACACACCCCTCCACAAATCCAGAGTGGTCTTGTGACTTTTTATATTGCAAGGATCGTTCAGTGTATACCATCTCGTTTCACAGTTTAGTTTCATGTCAAGTTTTGCGAAATCGCACTGAGCAGTAGTTTTATTTGTTCGAACGCTTGTAAATGGCATTTGAGAGAGAGAGAGAGAGAGAGAGAGAGAGAGAGAGAGAGAGAGAGAGAGAGAGAGAGAGAGAGAGAGAGAGAGAGAGAGAGAGAGAGCGAAATGGTGTGGAGGTGGAGGAGGACAAGAAGAGAGAAGGAAAGTTGGAAAACAATAGGATATGGAAATAGACAATGAGATACTCCATGTCAGAGGGACTTGGAATATTTTCTGCGTGGAGACATTCTAACAAAAAGAATTTAAAAAACAACCCCTATTCCACATCTTGAAGACGGCAGCTCGAGTTGCAATGTGAGTTTTTCAAACCGCGCATCTAAGATTCCTTTCTTGATCCAGAGCAGAAAAAAGCAACAATTTATTCGCTATAGAAGATTGGCGTTTCATTAAGGCGAAAGGAAACTACAGGCTTTAGGGAAATTACATTTTGTTTTCGAAGGGCCATGATCCAATCTATCCATGTCTCTTTGAATAGAGCCTAAACGTCCCTGCTGGACATGAATCGACAATTCATTAAGCACTGTATGAGCCTAGGGGGTTTTAATATCATAATATCCCTCTTTGTAGACAACAATACCATTGCTTGTCTAATGACCCAAAAGTACGGAGACATTGAAATTTTTAATTTGGTATGCATCATGTTGACACGCATGAGAAAGCTTCATAATCTAGAGCACATGCGTATGCGATAAGCTTAACCTGAGGATCAATACAAAAGGATCTAATATTTAACACGAGTGCACGGCAGAGATGTGTCCTGTTCCCAGTTTTTTCATCATCCACTCCACAATTATGTAACCACACAAATAGTTATCACCTTAAATCATAGTTATGTATATCTTAAATTATTTTGTCTATTTATTTACATTATGTTATCTTTATCATCTTAAAACATTTCTTTTTTACAAGGCTTGGCCGGGGATTGGGGGAAGCATCTTAGCAGCCTTTTCATGACGTGTTTAGAAGACTTTCTATAGTCTTCACACAAAAGTTAAGGACCCGTCAGGATAATAGGTCGAATTTTCAAAAAATCAGTTTTTTACAAAAAGTAATCAGATTTATCTTGTAAAATTCTTTAGCAAAGCTAAGGGGTCAAATGTGAATACGGTAACCACTGTATGGGTGACACTTGTGCTTCCTGCGGCATGCTTGGCGCGTGTGAAAATCTGCAATTTTTACAAAACTGGACCGAGTTTCAAACATCAGTGAGCGATACCTGGGACTTTCTGCATGAGAAAAACAAGATGCACGTGGAAGAATGCACCTCTGGCTACGAACTGTGCTCACTTGTCTGTCTACATCGCCGCCTTTTCAGCTTTGATTTACAGTATTACCGCGCAAAGCCACATGCCACCAAGACAAAAGTCGAACGACTTCGATAAGGCCAGGGCAATTACCTTGCTGCAGGATGAAGTTGGCGTTCGCGAGTAGGCTTCAGGTATCACACTCCACCATTACACGGCTGAGGCAGCAGTTCACAGTGACAGGAAGAGTCACGGGTCGTCCCAAGAAAACGACAGCAAGAGAGGACCGCTACAATCAACTCCAAGCCATGCAGCAGCGGGCAATCTCTGCAAGCGTCATCAGGCAACGTCTGCGAGCTGCCACCTACCCCACAGTCTGTTCGCAGACTATTCGTAATCGTCTTCATGACGTCAACCTTCGTGCGCGTCGTCCAGTCAGAAAACCTAAGCTGACCCAGAAATAGCGAGCCAATCGTCAAATCTGGGGCACTGCGCACCAGAGGTGGACACGTGCCTAGTGGACAGAGTTCCTGTTCACTGATGAATCTCGGTTCTGTCTGACACGCAATGATGGCCGAACCCGCATCTGGAGGCGTCCACTGGAACAGCTTGCTGCCAATGCAGTTCAAGAAGTGGTCCCGTTTGGGGGTGGCTCCATCATGGGTATTTATTTTCGGGGGGGGGGGGGAGTCAGCAGGCATCACAGAACCCCCCTTTACCATGTCGACGGTATCCTGACAGGGCAGCGGTATCTGCAGGAGATCCTTCGACCTCTGATCGTCCCGGCGCTGCAGCAGATTGGGTCCAGATTGGGTCTGCTGTTTTTCTTCAGGACGACAAAGCCACGCTGCACAGGTCCAGGGCCGTCAACGCTTTCGTGCAGCTTGGTGAGCCAACAGTCCAGACCACAATCCTACAGAACAGTTGTGGGCTGAACTTAGTCGGAGAGTTCGGGAGAACTACCCTTTGCCCGCCAACCGACAGCCGCTGCTTGGATGGCTGCAACTAGAATGGAACAACATTTCTTAGGCCTTTCTGGCACGCCTGATCAACTCTATGCCCCAGTGGTGTCTTGACTGCTTTACCGTGAATGGTGGGCATACGCGCTTCTGACAATTCCATTTATATTCACGAACTTATACTGGTCGATTTTTTTATATTGGTGAGACTTTTTGAGACCCTTTTTAACAAATGATTTTCCATTTTGAGGGTGGGTCCCTTTTTGAGCGCTGGGAATTATGCGTTTTTGGTTTCGATTGTGATGAAATTTCTTTTTTTGCACTTATGGATGGATGAATTAAATGTTCGTCAAAGAATGAATAAATTGTCTAGTTTTTATTTTGCGTGCACTTTTGCAAGCGGACCTTAACTTTTTGTGAAGTCGGTAGAATTGTTCATTTTTAGTAAACATAATTGTTTTGTTTGTCTCTTCGTGGATGTATTGCCTCATGCTGACTTCAAATATGTTATTTCAGGAAGATACATGGGAGTTGGGAGTATGGGCGAGGGGGGAAAGTAAAGGGGGATTGAAACACTGGTCTCTCTACTCATAATAGTTCGGTGTAAAAGAAATTCCTTTACTTCATTAGAAAGAATGTGACATGGAACCTGCAAGCGGAGAGGTTTCTCAACTTGTTAAGTAACACCGCGAACTGCCAGGCGGATGCTGCGTGTCTGTTTTTCAGCATCTACGATTTTAAAAAAGCATATTAAAATTAAAATTGAAATCAACAAAATCATAGTACTTGTCATACAATGGTAGAGTTACCATCTAAATTCTCTTCAACCCGTGACCCCATATTTACTTCTTGAAAAACGAAACAGAGCAAAACAAAAATACTGCACTGGAATGACATATTTGCTCAGCTGCTGGCTATAAAGGGTTAATTACTGATAACAGAAGCTCCCTCAGCTACTAACGGACTCTGTTGCCAGTCTCGCGGTAAGCGGGGCGTGATCGGCCAGGGAATCTAACCCGCTTATCTCGCCTACAAATAATACAATTAGCTCGACGATAGCCCAGGGCAGCGCAATGCTTGCTGGTCTCAGTGTTCCGAGATATCTGGAGCACTGATCGAGGATGGTGGTACACATCGAATTAACCTGAATAATATATAAATAAAAGCCAGTAGTCTCATAAAATATGCTGTGACTGTGCAGTTATTTTTTGTGTTTATGTTCTCTTATCAGACATTCTCCAACGGATCAATCAATTACTAACTTATGTTATTCCATTTTCATCAAAGTAGTCTCTCCTGAAAAAAATGCCGTTTTAAGAACTTCAGTATAAATAAAAAGAAGACGTTATTAGCTGGAGCTGGAAAACCTAGACAATACACAACTAAAAAATCACTAGTTTAAGAATGAAAACTTTTTGTTTCAGTCATTTTTAAGCCAAACTTACCTCACTTAAAACAGTGAATAACATGGAAGATAAAGCAACAGTTAAGTAAAAGTCTCAGTGCGGTTAAGATGGAATCGATGATGTTGTTAAAATACTTACAGTAAGTCTGATGACGTAAACATTTAAGTACGTGTGTGTGTGTGTGTGTGTGTGTGTGTGTGTGTGTGTGCGTGTGTGCGTCTGTGTGTGTGTGTGTGTATGAGTGTGTGTGTATGTGTGTGTGTCTGTGTGTGTATGTGTGTGTGTGTGTGTGTGTGTGTGTGAGAGTGTTTGTTTGGGGCGGGGGGGGGGATATTTGCGTGTGATTCAGTCGAGGTTATTTTTTGCATTTTTCTTGGAATAATATCGTTTATATTGGTCTGTGCTGCAGATACAATTACAATCTACTAAGCCAAGTAATGGAGGGAAGGACCAAGACGGTCACTCCTTGTAGTAGTAATGTGATTTGGCAATCAGGATGTTTCTGCAAAGAGACCCCGTTACGAGAGATGGAAGTGGTTTCCGAGACGAGCATTGGTGATGATCTGAATCAGGGCTGTCAACATCTGCCTGTAATAATAATAATAATAATAATAATAAAAATAATTGCATTTATATAGCGCATATCCATGCTCAAGAGCATGCTCTATGCGCTTTACAACCATCATTACCCCAGCAGACCTTCTCGGCTTCCACGGAAGCCTGGTTAATAATGGAAGATTGGTTTTACCTCTTAGTGGTGAAGAGCTTTCAGAACAGAAATTTCTGTCCTCAGACTCTGACCGATCTGTTCAATCAGAAATTGGGTTGAAAACAAGAAACAAATCCGGAACATCTTTAATTAAGGTGGCGGGCAGGTTTTTTTTGGGTTTTTTTTGGGGGGGGGGGGTTACAGGGTTTGAGATGAAGGCTTTTTAAAAAAGTTTCACCCTCTCTTACAACTATTTCATTGCATAAGAACCCCCTAAAACCTTATTTTGTAACATATCAGGTACGTTAGTCACCAACATGATATCCTTTTATTGTTGTACCTTTCTTCTTTCTTCATCGTCCGTTTTATCAAAACGCTGTTTTCCTTTATAGTTTTTAACCATTTTTCATCCAATCTTTTCTCAGAATGAAGTGATCAGGTAACACTATAGAATTATCTCTTCAATTTTCAATATATGGTTTAAAATTTTCTAATTAGTTTAGGAAATATTCAACGTAAAGCTGTTGTTTACTAACATGCGTGCAATATACAACATATTTCTATTGAAATTAAGGAAATAACCGTTTAAGACACGTCAACAAAATCCAATATGACTGCCATCTCTATTGCAACGAAACAGTTTTTTTGTTGATTTGAAAACTCCTCGCCCTGCTTTTTGTATGTGTTCAACTTGATATAATTTGATCTACAAATAAGCGAAATAACCATCCGCTGTAATTGTAATTGCCCCCCCCCCCCCTTTTTTTTTTTTAAAGGTAGAACTTCATCGACATTGACAGCCTCATGTATTTGCTCTAAATGGATTTTTTTCTTATAGGCATACATTACAACTTAAATTCCTTAAAATTTGATATACAATTACAGGTACTACATAATATGTAATTTTGATCAACTTCAACGGTTTGAAATGTTTTGTTTTTTGTTTTTTTATATTTTGAATGAAATGCAGGGAACTATTCTATCCTTGTTGAAAATATTTTTTTAAAGATATTTCTGAATTGAAATATAATGGTTTTCATTTCCGTTAATATGCCTTAGTCATCCTTGTAGCCTACCGTTTATAATATAAGGATGCCTGAGTCACCCCATTTCGAATGAGGTCATTTTCATATAAAATTGGACATATTATTTACTCTCTAAAGAGTCTAATTTGATACATTTAAAACACCCCACCCCCCTTAATTTGAACTCAAAAGCTTTAACTTCTGACTTTTCAAATTATGAATCCCAGAAACTTTAAACAGGGACTGAGTCACCCACGGTTTACCTTAAAGTGTAATATTTTGATTCAAGGGAAACTACTCATTTTGATAAAGGTTTACCCAATACGTCAAAATTATAACTCCTGTTCAAAATGTTCACACAGCATCCTCGTTGAGTAAGTGTGAACATTCTAATCACGTACTTGTCCTCTGGTAATTCCTATTAATCAAAAATGACTCTCAGGCTTGTACCAACTTGGTATATTTTTTTGCAAATAAGACGTATTTATTGAAAAGGGAAGCCTCAAAACACCAAAACGTTATGCCAGCGCCTATTAGAATAATTTGTATTAGACTATTAGTACTATTAGACTACAATGTACTATTATAAGTCCCTATTACATTTCTTTGAGTCGCACGTGGTAAGTTCCCAACCTTTTTCCACGATGGCCGGCCTCAATCGTCTTTTGGGTCTCAAGGCGACCGTGAAGGATGGAGGGTTGCAACACGTCAACTTCTGAGTCAGAGTTGACACCTCCAGGTATCCAGCAGGTTTAAGTCCCAATGTACAAAAATTACTGTGATATATGACAGTTCTGTTCATAAAGTTCACTCTAGTTGATATAATTTCTGTTAATTTTTCAAAGTTTAGGTACAGAGAGTGGGTGACTTTAATTCTTTTCGGACAGACACTTTTGCAATTATCATAAATTATTTCCCTTTCACGGGTGAGCTCCTGTATAATACACACTCACACATACACACACACATACACACACACTCACACTCACTCTCTCTCACACACACACACACACACACACACACACACACACACACGCGCGCGCGCGCGCGCACACACACACACACACACACACACACTTATAAAGTGAATATTTATACGACAGGCCGTCGAAAAATCGGAAGCGATAATTCCACGGCACATAAATTCAGCCAATCAGAACGTCCGGACTATTTATAATTAACCCTATAATCTCTTTCCCATAAGTAACGCATAATTATAGAGAAGATACCTGTATGTTTAGTTAACAATGTTTATCCTTTGCTATCATTTTGTGCATTATGGACAATGATGAAATGTTTTGTGTGATTGTAATGAGAGTGAGAGATGCACAATTTATTTTGTGTAAGCAAAATGGAGAGAAGATTGTTTTTTTTTCAACAGTGTGGTGCCCAGGTATGATCACCCGACTCGTCTCCTGGAAAACAAACACAATCCTTGTATTGATATATACTTCAAGCAGAGCCTATGCCGTCGAAATATCAATTCCGATCTTTAGACTCAAGACGGCATACCGTATATAGGTATCACTTCCTATGTTCAGACAGCATGCCGTGGAAATATCGCTACCCATATATATATATATATATATATATATATATATATATATATATATATATATATATATATATATATATATATATATATATATATATATATAGGGCGCACATATAATGTAATTCGTATATATATATATATATATAATAACAATCTTTTACTTTTACTTTTATCCACCGCTTATGCCCTTTTGGGTGTCGTGGGAAGAAAGAGAAGTCTCTCTGCCTCAAGCCGGTGATCTTGGGTCAGGAGGATGTCGTGGGTTGTTAGTGTTTCCCTGACTCCATCTATCCTGGTCTTTCTCGGTCACCCTCTGGCCTTGTTGCTATCGAATTTTTTAATGTAGGCACGTTGTGCTGGATGGTATGTTGGTAATCGCATGAGATGTCCGAACCTTTTGATTCGTTGGTGTCGGATGTAATATTGTAATGAATGATATCATGTGTGCCCACCATTTCCCTGATTACTGAGTTTCTAATTTTGTCTCGCTTGGTCTTGTTTAATGCTTTTCTAAAACATCGCATTTCACATGTTGCAATTTTTTACTCCAATGTCTTGTTCGGGGTCCATGTTTGGCATTGATAGGTTGGGATGAATACTGTGATGGTCATTTTGAGTTTTGTTGTCATGGGGATGTTAAGATGGTTTAGTAGTGGAGTAAGCTGGTAACTAACATTATTGGCCTTATTTGTAATAGCAATAACATTATTATATATTTGCAATGACAATAATAATAATAATAATAATAATAATAATAATAATAATAATAATAATAATAATAATAATAATAATAATAATAATAATAATAATAATAATAATAATAATTTTAAAAAATAATAATAATAATAATGAAAAGAGTAATATAATATTATAAGCCGTAGTAAATGTGGCATCGGTTGTCTAGTGGTTAGACTACCATACTGATACTCGTAATCGTTAGACTGCGCGTTCGTGTGTTCGAGCCGCAGGTCCAATTTGTTGTGTTCTTGTGAAAGGCGCTTTACATAATTTTCACCCACGTGGGAAGGGGTACCCTTTTATAGACAGCGAATGATCATTAGTGTTCTGCGCCTATAAATGACAGCTTGCACTACTGTATGCTTCCGAGGATGCTTTTTTTCAGAATGCTATCAGGTCTGTTGGGTTAATAGTATAGATTGAAAAGCACATAGAGCTTGCTGTTGAGTTGGAATTTGCGCTATACAAATGCTATCTATTAATAATACTTTTACTCGTATACTAAACACCAGCCTGGACTACTATCTCATCAGAATATTCATTTTCAAAATTTAAAAAATAGAATTTTCCAAGAAATCCAGACTAGCTGCTTCCACATAAGTGTTTATTCCTAATGACTAGAACCAGAACAGAAACTTTCTACAAATCATTTGCGTTTCGGTGAGAATGCGAAATACGATTGATTGATTTGACATCAAACTAAAAGGGCACATGTGAGGTTTTGACAAAGATTATTTTTCTCTCGTTAACGTTAAGATGTAAGTTGTAATGATGCTTTTGCTCTTTTGTTCATTCAGTAATGCAAAAATGAAGCAACCACTTACATTTTTTATCAATATTTTTTTTTAATTCGACACTGACACTTTGAAGAGGAAGGACAAGGTGCGAGTAGTATCTTTCGCAAATGCTGTCCCGTTTTCAAGGATTCGACATCAAAGTGATCTCGAGCAACAATAATCAAATAGCACTAAGCATACTGTAGCTCTT
>NW_004797619.1:465982-470679 GCF_000002075.1 Aplysia californica | reverse complement strand
TGGCCCAGAAGACAAAAAGAACGTTGCAAAAGCATTAATATGAGTCGGTGAGAGGATCCACAACATCACTGCTTTGCAAGGTCTTGTGGCAGTTATTGTGAGCTGCAATGGAGAATCCACTTAGGCACTTCAGTGAAATTTTCAAACTTCTCCGAGGGCACTAAAATTTAGATTATTGAAAAGAGCTTAATTGGCTTTCTGTTTTCAGAGCTTTTTAAATTTTTGTGCTATCTTTGTTAGTTTAGAAGCAGCGACCGTTTTTGTGAATCAATTTTCGCCCCGATTTGGCCAAATTTTTGCACTGCATTTTGTGCCACCAAAACTCGAAATTTTGCTTCACAACGTCATAAAATCCTTAATAATAGTTGTATCGTGACCATTGAGGTATCATTTTGTTTGCTGTTTTATGTAGAATCAATATATGAAAATAAAAGTCAAGTACATTAAGAGTAAAATTCTATTTACCGTTTAATTACGTCATAATCGTGACGTCGGGAGTCCAATGCCTATTATCCCAAAAAAGAAACGGGCACACTTTCCATAATAATGGTCCGATTTTCAAAAGAAAAACATCACTCATTTTGTTTTAAAGAGTTCTGTAACTTGCTACTGGGGAAAAATGATTAAAATTGAAAGCAGTTTCAATCTTACATGCATAACTCATGCAGGAGGTTGGCCGGTGCTCTGTGGTGTGGTTTGTTCCTTTTTTCCCTATTAACAATCAACCGTCCTTATCTCTCCTCGTTCTTTTCTGTGTATGTTACTCTCTTGTAACACCTCTAATCTTCGGGGCTTATATGACCTATTTGTGTTGCAAGTGCCGTTAAACCCAAGCATAACACAGACTTGAAGAATATGAAAGCGAATTCAACGAGTATGGTATAAAGCGGGAAATCACCATAGAATAATATGATAATTACTGAGGGTCACCAAATACAGATATATATAACATATATAATTATTTATATATATATATATATATATATATATATATATATATATATATATATATATATATATATATATATATATATATATATACAATATGCAATGATTCATATCCCGAAGAAGAGCGACACCAGTTCTATGATCAACTGATTGACCTTTTAAACACCGTGAATGACAAAGATAATGTGACAATGATGGGGAACTTTAACGGCAGAGTGGAAACAAGGAAAATGACGTGGGAGAGATACATGAGGCCACACAGTGACAGGGAAACAGATCAAAACAGCAATGGAGAAATGCTATTACAGTTGTGTGCAGAACATGAGCTCGTCATGTCAAATACCTTCTTCCAACACAAAAGGAGTCAAGTTAAAACTTGGTACAAATGCAATGATCTAAAGATAGCATTACAAATTTATTTTATCCTAGCCAAAAGATCGAAACTGAGAAAAATCAGAGACTCAAGAGTGATTCCCATCTACATCACAGACACTGACTACAGACCAGTCGTCATGACTATTGACACACCAAACAGGAAAAGGCCAGAAGCAAAGAAACGAGAAGTCGTAAATCTCAGAAATATATAAATGACAATAACAAGGATAAGATACATGAACGTTTGAAAGATGTATTTCACAAATTTCCCCCAAAATTGGGAGACATGAAAGAGGAATGGAGCCACTTCAAAGCATGTGTGTACAGAGCATTAAAAGAAGAGTGCAGCACCAGGAAAACAAGAGGGCATAAAAAGAAAACAACTATATGGTGGAATGACCAAGTGAAGGAAGCCGTCCAACTGAAGAAAAAGGCATTCAAAAAGCGGTAGAAATCAAAGACGGAGGAAGAATACATCCTATACAGAAAGGACCGCCGCTATATATCAAGGGTAGTAAAAGAAGCTAAGAACAGATCCTGGTCAGTATATGGAGAACAGCTGGTAACAAAATGTAAAGAAAACCCTTGAGAGTTTTACTAGTGAGTTAAAAAAGCATGAGGATGCGGGAAGAACCATTCAACCAAACTGAAATAGTCAATGATGAGCACAGAAAACCCTATTTTCAGAAAGCCAAAGATTAAGGAAAGATAGAAACGCGGAGCTGCTGAATCCTACAACAGAAACAACAGCAAACAGCTCCTCACCAAAAGAAACCAATCCAGAACCATCACTACTGCAGAGTGAAACCCAACATGTTATAAAGAATAGCCCCACAAACAAAGCGATAGGCGTTGAAAACATCACAGCAGAAGAGATCAAACTATACGGCCATATCGGAGAACTCTGGCTATGGAGGATATTTAACCTGGCCTGGGCGACAAAAACAACACAGAGCCTACAGAGGAATATCCCTTCTGAGCCGTGTGGATATAACGTTTGCTAAGATACTGGAAATGAGAATGAGACCAGTTGTAGAGACTCAACTCAATGAATCCCAGTTTGGCTTCAGAAAAGGCAAGGGCTGTACTGACGGTTTTTTGCATTCGGACAGTTGTGTGAGACTGCCATTGGGCATGACAAGACCTCAATATCGTCTTCGTGGAACAAGAAAAGGCATTCGACAGGGTAAATAGATGTCAACTTTGGGAAGTCTTAGAGGTTTTAGTAGCGGTTTTACGGCACCCGCAACTGCATAATGTCACATGAGCGCCAAGGGGTGGATGTCAACAGAGAAGTCCTTACAAGGAATCAAACTTACTCTGCTCACCTTTCTAGCTTCTACAGCACAAAGTCTGCTTAGACTATCAAGGCACCCCGGAAACAGCGGGTCGCAAGAGTGTGAGAAACATACAAAAAAGTAGAGGAAAATGACGATAGTAACGATTAAGAAAGAAAAAGGCGCAATTCCCTGTTGTAGTTCAGGCATGGTTATGAGCATGCCATTGTTCGATCAGCCCATTCTACTGTGCATTAGAACGGCCCCTGATTTGGAATGGCATAAAGACACTTCAGTCTTAGAGTAAGATGGTGTTAAAAGACAATTGCTCAAGAACATCATGGCACTTTATAAAAACAGCCTGTGTGCCGAAAGGTCAACAGAAGGACTATCGGACTGTTTCCCCATCACGTCTGGGGTGTTCTCTCTCCGCTTCTCTTCATCACTTACATGGATAAGATCACGAAAGCAGCAAATGACAACATCAATGAACTGAGCGAGCTTGTATTTGCTGATGACCAGAGTACATTAAATACAGATGAAGAGAAATCACAAAAAAAACACACCACAAAATTAATTAATTAAGAATGTAAACACCTAAACATGAAAATCTTCATTTCAAAAACAGAAGTTATGAAGGCAAGAAAAAACCCAGGAAAACTCAACATCCTTGTTGACGGAACACAACTCCAACAAGTAGAGGAATTTAAATATTTGGGAAGCATCTTCTCACTAGATGGGAGTATGGACAAAGAAAAAGAACTATGAAGGTAAATGCATTGACCTACCAGCTAACACCCCTTCTCAGTCACAAGAACATCTCAACTGAAGTGACGTCCCCAGCTCATCAATAGAATCTTCATACCAACATTAACATACTAGTGCCAAACATGGTCTCTAAACAAGGCATGAGAAAGGAAAATCAATGCACGCGAAATTAGATATTTCTGCAAAACCACCAACGTCACCAGAGGAGACCGCATAAGGAACGAGACCGTACGTCTACCAGTAGTAAATTTATTAGAGCGTCAAAGAGTCAAATGGTTCGGACGTCTAACCAGAATGCCCCAGAAACAACTAGCGGCTAGAGCTAACCACACCCGCTAATCCGGCTTTCAATCAAGAGGAAGACCAAGAAAGACCTGACTGGATGGGGTTAAAAAAGCCCTGGAACAATATAACTAATTAGCATATCTATCACAGACGCCGAAACCTGCACCTCCCCTCGACATCCTAAGGATACCAGAGGAAGGAAAAAAGTAAAATAAAGTAAGAACTGAGGAGCAAAAGTGCTCACTTTGTTGCAACTGGCATCTTCCTTCAGGGTTGTTTCATCAGTGGAAAAGAGTAATAGGCTTACACAGCTAATACCGTGAGTCGTGGAAGGATGGCGGCGGTGGCGATTATAAGACAAATAAGACAAGAAGGATATGTAATGGAGAAAATGTATAAAGTCGAAGAGCAGGTAAAGTGGGATGGAGAAGAAAAGAGAGGTACGGTTATGAAAATAAGAGGGAGTGGGAACGCACGAAACCACACACACACACACACACACACACACACACACACACACACACACACACACACACACACACACACACACACACACTCATACACATACACACACATACACACACACCCAGAGAGAGAGAGAGAGAGAGAGAGAGAGAGAGAGGGGGGGGAGAGAGAGAGAGAGAGAGAGAGAGAGAGAGAGAGAGAGAGAGAGAGGGGGGTGGGCGGGCGGGGGGGGGGGGATTTTGTGGATCCCCCAATCCCGTACATAGCATTTTTCGTTCTTGTTCATACGACAGAAAAGAAAAAAAATCTGGATCGGTACTAACAATAGACCTAAGAAATTTTATCTAACAAATAATTGCATCAGATACTTTAATAGGCGTCCAAATTTAATTTTTCACTGTGTTAACAACACGAGTCCGGACTCTTCATACTAGATCTAGGCCCTAGGCCCTAGGCCTACGCAATGAAAGGCTTTGGGCAGGGGAAAAAAGGAGGGAGAGGGGAGCTCAGTGAAAAGGAAATACTTTGGGTCTAAAAAGTCCCGGTTTCTCTATACTATCGAAGGAACTAAGGGACAAT
>NW_004797619.1:461895-465882 GCF_000002075.1 Aplysia californica | reverse complement strand
AGTCCCCTCCCATTCTACGGTTTAGGCCTACTTAGAAAAGAAGAATAACACATCAATCAAGGACATTACATTACAGCGATTTAGTGAATTCCAGGACGATGATCATCATGAAAATGTGGATACGTTGTGAAAAACTATCAGCAGGAGGAATTTGTAACAGAGAAATAATGTCTTTATAACTTAATTGAGGATAAAAAGAGTACTCACTCGGAAATACTTTCCAAAGTGGACAAATACACAAAGCCGCCACAGCAGAATACAGGAGTGCTCGATTCACAATTAAAAAGAGTTAAAATTGTATTGATTTAAAATTCAAAGAGATTATTGAAGAATAGCAATAGTCATCTCAACCTCGTTTTGAAGAAATTGTTGGCAGAGAGTAATCGGAAAAGATCTAAATTGTTTCAGTTGTTAGTCTTAACCTATGCAACTTTTACTTTTCTTTACTTTTCCATCCTCTGTTGCCGTAAAGGGTCAAGGGAAGATTCCGTTTTCTATGGTAGATCAGCTCTGCGGCTCTTTCAATGGGATATTATAATTTTGCAGGGTTTCCTTGACTCCCTTAATCCATCTTTTGCTTGGTTTACCTCGTCCTTTATAGCCCGAGTACTTGGTGTTATAGGCTCTCGAGGCTGGCTGGTTAGGTGACATTTCGTAACAGCCTAGGTGGCCGAACCAATTTTATTCTGTTTTTCTATGAGAACACGTCTTGTCCTTTATATCAGAAAAAAAGTATGTTGTTTACATAAAGAGCTGAAGGTCCAAAGCAAGGAGACGCTACAACTCCAGATTTCTCCTTTTTTCAGAAGTACCACTCTCTTCGGCTGCTGAGTAGCCCGATTAGGCTCATGTCACTACGTACTGCGTCTGCACCCCTAACTTCTAGAATATGAAGCAAAAGATAACAAAGTGGGTCGTCATTTTCAAAGTGTCGTTTGCTTTCCGAAAATCTGTTCCCGATAGTATACACATGATAACCCGTGTTGTCGTTTGAGTTGATTTAGTTATACACTAGTTACCCCCCTTTAGCTTAGAACAAAATAACCAGTATCTCGCCATAATTATCGTCACATACTATGGTGGTTGTCCACATTTGCTTTCGATACTTTCTTCATTCCCTTTGAGCTTTCAGGGCAATTGTTAGAAGGCTCTAGGTTAAGGTATGAGTTTATTTCAAGTAACTCTGAGCTGGTATCGTAATCTTTAGCCCTCCCTTTCGAAACATGAATATTCAAAGGAAATTGGATTTCATGATGAGATGACCTGCTGGATAGACTGACTTCCCTCACCTCCTGGAAGTATTGGATACTGCTTGTGTGATCTACATCTTCAGACTCTACGCCGTGCGAGTTATTGTTATTCCCTGATTCATGTTCAATTGGAGGGAAAAGATCTAATATACTGCATCCGTTCATTGACATATTAGGAGCACACTTCTGGTTTTCAACGGTTACACTTGACTTTGATTCCCTTGGCGCCACATATGTTTTGAAAGCTGAAATTCGGTCATTGTGTCCCAGAGAAGATGCTGAGTTCAGCTTTTGTGTGCTTATTTTCATGCAATTGGTTTCTTTAAATTTTAAAGTCTCTTCGTGGCGTTGTAATGCAATTAAATTTGAAGCGCACCGTACTTTGTAATTCGTACTAGTCGGGCTCGATCGAAAACAGGACAGACTATTACCTCCTCTACCCTCACTGTGCTTGTTTGCTGGATCCAATGACCTTGGTAATCCACTGTTGCATGGGATACGTATTTCTTCTCTGACTAATGTCTTATTCTTGTACTCTTCAACATTTAAAGATTCCATACCAATATTGCCGGTAATGCAATCACAAAGGCTTGACTTTTCTGGTCCGACTCCTGTGCCTGCATTCTTCAGCAATCGGCTGCTCAGATTTTCAGGACATCCATACTTTTCGTTCTCTCGCTTTGCAGAATCGCCTTTTACTCGAGAAACGTTATTGTTGTTGTTCATATACCGTCCTGTATGCCTGAACGGTGATCGATACGACTTAGAGCTCCTGCACAAGGCATCAGGAGAACTGTCTCTTCTTAGAGGGCGCCTTGCCGACCTCCTGCTCGCTCTCGAAGGATAACGTTCATTGGGGACGGCTGTTGGGTGCCTCTGTCGTGTTCTTAGCCCTGACTTGCTGTTTGGCTTCGTCCTCGGGACTTTCCCACTGCTCTGAGACCGGGTAGATTTACCATTATCTTCACGGTTTCCTCTACTACCTTGCTTCGAGCGCAGCCCGGCAGAGCCACCAGTATAATTGGTACTTTTGTCCTCGTGTGATGCGTCATGACCAACAGTTGATTTCAAATTGGACTCTTTAGACTCTTTCTTTTGACTGAAACGTATTCTGTGAGATTCTCTATCAGTGTCTTCACCCAAGATTTGGCTCCCTTCCGAATTTGCCACTTGTAGCATGAAGGAGCCGGGGGTGAACTTGGCCGATGAGGCTGAGGACAGTATCATGACATTGTGAACATTAGCGATCCCCCATAATGTTAGCATTAAAATGCTTTTAAAAATAGAATTTTCTCTATGAAATGTATTCCTGCCTGTGTACTACTTTGCCTGTTTCGCAGTCTTTTTGGATTCTCCACTCTCTATTCGCAGATCTATCTATCTATCTATCTATCTATCTATCTATCTATCTATCTATCTATCTATCTATCTATCTATCTATCTATCTATCTATCTGTCTGTCTTCTATCTGTCTGTCTTCTATCTATCTGTCTATCTATCTATCTATCTTTCTATCTATCTATCTGTCTGTCTTTCTGTCTGTCTGTATTTAACTTGTAGTCGCTTATCTCCTCATGGCTTTGTTTGTGAGTCATCTGTCTTTCGACGCATAATATTAAAATTTCTATCTTTCTTTCTTTCTCTCTTTCTTTCTTTCTCTCTTTTTTTCTTTCTTTTTTGTTTGTTCGTTTTTTCTTCATTTCTGTTTTTCATTCTTTTTCCTTTCTTTACCGTTTCCTCTTATTCTCTCTCGCTTTCTTTCTTCCTGACATTTTATTTTCCTTCCGTGTACCCCGATCATCGGTATGTGTATATTTCTTTTTTGTTTGTTTTATATTTTGTTTGTTTTTGTTTTGGTAAGTGTTTGACGGCGCTCGCAACTGATTAAGGTCATATGAGCGCGTGGGACACACCTAACATTTCCATTTTGTAGGAAATTTTGAATTTTGCCCGGGTGGCGGCCGAAACCTACTCTTATCGATTTTGAACCACCAAGGTATCTTTAACGTGCGCAAAAGCACACGAGACCTCCGAGATTTTTCGCCGTTGTCAGAGAAGGCTAGGTGTAGATCTTTTCTATCAGAAGATCAGGGGTGCGGATGAAAGGCAACAGTAAGAAGGAGCCAAGGAGAAGCAGTGGAAAGGCTACAGGAAGAGTCAGGAGCCCAGGGGAGGTGAGGGGTGGGGGCAGAAAGTGGAGACGAAAGCAGACCACAGAAATGGTTAGAGAACAGGAAAGGAGGTGAAAGGAGATAATTTTAGGGAAGAAAGTTTGTCCGTCGCTACCCGGATTCGAACCCCGGACCTTTGAAGGAGAGACCAACACCTTAACCTAATTGGCCATGAACGCTCCCTTATGTGTATATATTCACGTAATAGCAATTTATTAATATGTATTCAATTTCACCGGGTTTTTTTTTTACTTGATTATCAGTCTGTGTACCCACATGCACAGGTAAGTATGAAAATGTGTCTAAGAGAAAGAGAGTCAGGGAATATAAAGCTAGAACGTGAAAAGGAAAGAAAAGAAACAGAGAAGAGTGAAAAAGCGAGAAATATGGACCGAGAGAAAGAGAAAGGTATAGTGAACTGAAGAGGAGAGAGAGAGAGATAGAGAGGGGGGGGAGAGAAAGAGAGAGAGGCAGAGAGACAGACAGACAGTGGCGTCGGTAGCCTAGTGGTTATGCTCTCGGACTCGCAACCGTAAGGTCGTGGGTTCGAATCCCGTCAGGGACCC
>NW_004797619.1:453946-458369 GCF_000002075.1 Aplysia californica | reverse complement strand
CGCAATGGAAACAACAACCCTGTGTGAGCTAGTTCGAGTAAAAAACAAACAAACAACAAACAACCCTCCATGGGCCAGTTTGTGTAAAACAAAAATAGAAAATTTATTTTAAAAAAGACCTCCTCCCCTAAACGGAGGCCCGTTTGTGTAAAATAAAGAAAAACCTAAAAGGGGCAGTAGGTGTAAAAAACAACAACAACAACAAACAGCCCTAAATGGGTGAGTTGGTGTTATGCTGAGACTTGTATTATAATATCCTAGACCTCGCACTTGAACGTATCAATCCACTCTGGAGCTCACTATAGGAACTCGTGAGGGACAACGAAAACAAATTAGAGACGTGGGGGGAGGGGGGTATAGCTTTACGGAGGAAGGGAGGAAGAACGAGGGGTTGAGGAAGTGAGAGAGTGTGGGGGTGGGGGATGAGGAGTGAGGGAGTGAGAAAGAGCAGGAAAGATTAGAAGAAGAAGAAGAAGAAGAAGAAGGAGGAGGAGGAGGAGGAGGAGGAGGAGGAGGAGAATTCTCCGAACAAAAAAAAGACTTCAAACAAAGTTTCACTTTAGTAAAAACAGGAATGAGAAAAATAAAACAACCAACAACTGAAATCTGTTATTCCAAGCCTAAATCGATCCCTTACGTCGTCTACTGAAACCTCCAAAAACTCTGGAGATTTCGCTAATTCCTTGAAGTTTTTGTGCATAAGTTCTGGGTAGTCCATGAAACTGGACCTCATGCCGAATTTGTTTTTGATGTTGAGATACAGCTGAGGAGAGAGGGAATGCAACTGGTGTATAATTATTATTTTTCGCCTGGCTATACTGTCGGAGACTACAAGAGGTGAACTATGAACCCACTGTCTGTCAAATTCAGTCGAGGCTCAGCACCGACTCTTAAGTTGGTAACATACTAGCGTATTATATATGTATATTTATATTATAGGATCCTGTTTGTTAGATTTTCGCCAGCTTTTAATACTATCCAGCCAGCTATCCTTTTAAAGAAATTTTAAAAAACATAGGAGTTAAGGTCAATTTAATAACATGGATAGGAATTTTTTTTACCAACTGAACCCAGTATGTAAAATTAAAACATTCCTTATCGACATACATCACAACAAATACAGGGGCTTCTCAAGGAGGTATTTTGTCACCAGTTTTATTCACACAATACACGAACGATTGCCAAATAAACAACAGTAACATCAAGTTGATACAAATAGCGGATGATTCAACTGGGTTAATTCCGGCTGACCATAACGAAAATGCTTACCGGAATTTTGTACTCAAGTCTTTTGAATGGCGTGAAAATCATAAGCTGCTTCTAAACGGGAAAAAACCCAAAGAACTTTTTGATTTAAGAAAAAAGAAACTGCCCCTGAAGCCACTCGAAATTTAATGTGAAAACATCGAGCAAGTGTCAGATTATAAGTATTTGGGTGTTACAATAGACAACAAAATCAACAGGCGTGTCCACACTTCTCTCCTGCATAAAAAAGTGAGCTCATGTATTTTAAAGTTGATAGAACATTGATGCCTGTACTCTATCATTCTACCTTAGAAAGTATGATCAATTTATGTATAACAGCATGGGCCGGAAACACAAAACAAGATAAAGAAAAATTAAATCGACTAATACGGAAAGCTTGTAAAATTTCAACATTTCTTACTTGGATGAATTGTACATAACAGCTTGCACTAAAAAAATAATTCCATCTTTTTAGACAACAAACATCCCTTATTCCCTAAAAAAAGTTTTTTTTAATTCAGAAGTAAAAGACATAGGCTTCTGATCTGTAACAAAAGAAGACAAAGAAGGTCATTTTACCATCAACCATCAAAATTCTTCCATCTTAACCACCTTGTATAAGTATTCATATGACATTAGAGCATGCATACAAATAAAATTGAGTATGTATCTAGATTAAGATTGTTATTGTTTATATTGCTGCTCCAAAAGAACTTGAAAATGTTATCACAAAAAAACCCAATCGTGTTATAGCCTTACACTACACACTCATGCAGAATACAAATTTAAAGCTTAATAAATGTTTCCATCATCTGACACATTAATACTTCAGCTATGTTAAGAGACGCTAAGATATGGCCACTCAAAATTGAGCTTTAAAAAATCAGGCTAGGAAAAAGTTTTCAAAATCAAAGAAAAGTACAAGAGAGTTCGCGCGTATGTTTGAGGTGCATCAACATTCATGGTTCACGTTGGAGGAATGGACATGTATTGAATTTCAAATGATAAGAAATATACTATCACCTCCGCAATGAACGGCATCTTCTAGTGACATTTTTAAACTGATAGGAAAACAGAGCAGTCCCAAATACCACACAAAAAAAACCTGTGCATAATTTGGTTTTTGTTTACAAGCTATTGATTTCGTGTAGAGCACAAAGCCTGTGTTAGATTTTGAAAATAAATGTCAGTGAGGAACAGAGGCCACGAAAGTGCCATGGTTTTGGGTGGTCTAGGGTGGAATGAACAAAACGACCCCCTTGAGAATCACCGGATGGCTTGGTTTAGTGGATTACATCGAGCAAGTGCTAGAACGTCACGTCTTACCGTTATTTTCGTTATTGTATCATTCAAGTAGACAGTTCCATGCATAGCAAAGCAATTTCTCAGAGGGCTAATGCCCTCAGACAATTCTTGGAAAGCCAACTCATATCAATGTTGTGGTGGCCACCAGTAAATAGCCCCGATATCCCAATATGAATCCTTCAGGTATGTAAAGTCCTATGAAACAGCAACTGAAAAGCGACTTTGCTCCCAATTCAGACCCATCGTTTGCAACTCTCTTTGACATTTGAGGTAAAATGACAGGTAATCATGTCCAAAATGTAATAGATTCTATGTCCATTCCACCATTATTGATGTACCTTAATATATATGCGCACACACTTTTACGTTTCTTTGATTTCGCACAATTTTGTCAAGCCTGATTTGTTAAAGTCAATTTTGGGTGAAAATCATAAGCTGCTTTTAAATGGGAAAAAACCCAAAGAACTTGTTGTTGATTTTATAAACATACAACTGTCATAAACAATTAGGGCTCAACATCGCATATGACCACCATTTGCAAGAAAACAATCATTGCATCTTTGTCTCATGGACTGAATAAGTGTTCGCAATGTCAGTTATGGAATGGATTGCCATTCTTGATCCAAAATGTTAAAGAGCTCTTCCACATTGCTTCGGGTGGCTGATGGTCTCTTACTCGGTTCCCAAGAGCATTCCATAAAAATGCAATGGGACTAAGGTCCGGTGATCGGGCAGGCCATTCAAGCCTGATCAAGTGCTGCTACTGCATGAAGTCATCCACCACTCGAGCGCGGTGAGGTCTGGCGTTGTCGTCCTAGAGTATCGCGCCCTGGCCCATTGCCTGAAGAGCTGGAATTGCAATGGGGTGGAGAATCTCATTCCTGTAGCGGATACATGTCAGAGTGCCTTGAATGCGATGCAGCGGGCTCCTTTTGTTGAGTCCAATCCCACCCCACACTATAACAGAGCCTCCTCCATACCGGTCATGCTCCTGTACACAGTCGCTCACCAGGACACCTCCAAACACGGATCCTACCATCGTTGAAGGACAATTTGAACCTGGACTCATCCGTGAAGAGCACTGTAGACCACTGCGGGCGGGCCAGGTACTGCGGGCAATGTGGTTGGCTTGTATCAGTGGAACCCGGACTGCTGGTCGTCTGGAGCGTAGACCAATCTGACGCAGCTGGTTTCTAATGGTCTGGTCGCTTATTCTAACGTTGCCTGCGGGTACCACCTGCTGTCTGATGTGACGGGCAATGCAGGTTCGAGTTGCCAGGGCTGTTCTGGCGATCGTCCGGTCCTCTCGTCGTGTGGTCCACCTTCGCTCAACAGCAGTTCCAGTTGCAACATCCTAGTCTCTCAGTTTGATGATCACTGAGTGACTCACAGCTAGCCGTCTTGCTACTTCACGGACAGCAATCCCTTCGTGGAGCCAGGCTGGGGCTCGTCCCCTGTCGATGTCGCTCAGACGACTTCTTGGAGGCATTGCTAAAAATCGCTTAATGTGCCCGCAATAAATACCCCTGGCACCGTCAATCCGCTCATGCATTAGTGTAGGAAGCGTGAATTCCCCTGAGTAGGTTTTTAACCCATACAACAGAAAATCACGTGAGTGATTGTCAAAAAACAGGTTCAATTGTACAGAAAGTTGGCCCCCTTTCACCCTGTCTTGGCAGCGTAAATGAAACGACATGTGTAAAATCTGTTCACATTGTAAACAACGATGACCCTTCCTTACAATGACATCAACTCACTCACCTAACCTCTCAATATTTTTTGTTACACAGTCTCCAACATACTATTAGAATAGTGAAAACTGTAGTGGTCCCTTACGTGTGTGTGTGTGTGTGTGTGTGTGTGTGTGTGTGCG
>NW_004797619.1:445915-453206 GCF_000002075.1 Aplysia californica | reverse complement strand
AATAGTAGTAGTAGTAGTAGTAGTAGTAGTAGTAGTAGTAGTAGTAGTAGTAGTAGTAGTAGTAGTAGTAGTAGTAGTAGTAGTAGTAGTAGTAGTAGTGGTGACAAAATATCAAGGACGCTACCAAAACCATTATCATCATTGCAATTTCATTTTCAAGATGTTGAGCAAGGTGTAGTATTAACTGACACTGACCGTAACATTTTCCACTGTAGGTTTTTCGAGAATGTCCTTCACCACGTCCACTACCTCTGTAATGCCCATGAACAAGGCAGCGCTAAGCGTGGCTTCTAAGAGTTCATCACGTAACTCCATGCTGGATGTGTACAGGTACCTGAAGATCTACAAACACAAGGAGAAGACTGTTGCAAAATCATTAGAGTGAAATCTTTCGAAATCTGTTTATTTTTCTGTGATACTTTTAAATACTGACCAGGCGAGCAGCATGGCGACAAAAGGAATGCAAATAGTATACCCGACCCTTGCTTGTCTTTTTTTTTCTTCTTGTGAGTACCACTGACAGAGCTCAGATGAAAAGCTCTTCATTGCACAATGCAGTTGACTTTTACTACGTATATGGCAATTTTATCTATCCCCCACTGGCAGTCCCGTGCCGTTTTCGAAGGTACGTTTAATATTTATACTTAGTAGAGTGGGTTCAGCTCTGAGTTGGAATCAATTCTGAATTTCGCTCGGGTGTCTCGAGGGGCTTACTAAACAGGAGAGACGTTAATATAATCTGAGATCATACGTCTCAAATTACTATACTCTGTCGATAGAAATGTTAAAACTATATTATGTCATTTTATAGTCATACATTTGGTTACTGACACATCTCCATTTCTAAACCAATCTGTTTTCTACCTCCTTTTCAAACACCGACAGAAAACCATATTATGTTGAATGTTTTGGTGACTGCAGATTCGAGCCCTCGGCATGCTTTGTGTGTATCTGCAGTCTCGAATTCTCTGATGTGGAGTCAAACGTACCATCATTCTTGTGTCAAAATGATCAAACGTTATTGCGGCTTTTGGTAAACGCTTATAAATTTTCATGCAGGGCAAAAGATAGAAAAAAATCAGCCAAAAGGTTGGGGAAAATGTTTATTTCCTATTAATATTTCAATGTTGGATTTGTGAACAGTAATTGAAGCAGCAAAATGTTGAGTTTTTTTAACACATCCTACTCTTCAGAGAACTTAGTATTTCTCTCTCTCTCTCTCTCTCTCTCTCTCTCTCTCTCTCTCTCTCTCTCTCTCTCTCTCTCTCTCTCTCTCTCTCTCTCTCTCTCTCTCTCTCTCTCTCTCTGCATATATTATAGGCTTACCTGGTAGACCGCCTCTGGCGAGCTGTCGGGAATGTTGAAGCAGACTGATGGAGGAGGCTGGGGTGTCGTCGGACAGAACACATCACTGAAGGCAGCCAGGACCAACTTGTGGGCCATGAAACAGTCTTGTCCCACCTAACATTTTATGTAGTATGAAAACCATGCTTAAGCTATGACAAAAGCAAAAACAATTATAGTGTGATGGAAAATTAGTCAAATATATTTCTAACGGGTGAATCAAAGTCACCCACACTATGCACAATTTGTTTTTTGAGCGTAATCATGTTTTCCACAATAACTGAGGAAATGTTTAAAGTGTTTACGAAACTTCTCGCTTTTCCCGCACTTTTTGAATACGCATATGCATCCTACCTCCCTTTCACTGTATATCTGTGCGGGTGTGTATTGGTGTGTATTTGTGTGTGTGTATGGGGGGGGGGGGTATTTTTTTCTTTACTGTGAACGAGAAAATTTGGAAAGTAGTTTCAACACCCTTATGATTAGGGCTGAACCATTTTTAATTAATATTTGAAAGAGGTATTACAGCCCTTTTCTTAAAATTAATAATAAAGAATAAAGCAGATTAAGTCTCTTTGAAAAAGGAATTTCCTTGTCTTTATCACACTTTGCTTTGAACTGTTAGATTAGGCAAAGTTAGCCATGATAATAATAATGTCCTATTATTAATAGATCAAAGTGTCATGCGTCGTATTCTACAGAGTTTGAAATGAAACAGGTTAAAATTCGCCATAGGGGGCTTTTGTAGCAGCGAACGTGCCTTGACGTAAGTATCATTCTTTAAGTGTCTGTTTCGAGCTTGGACAGATAACAAATATTATTACTAGGGATTTTTTCCGACAGCAAATGTTTTGATTTAAAAACATTCATGGACCCTTTCCTTACTTTCACCCTTTTATTCCACAGGCCTTCCGGTTGGATACAAAATACATTAGCGTAGACATTTCCAATTCCTAAACACTGTAGTGCAAACCATATTATAGGAATTAATGCTATCATCATCACTCTTATTTTGAACGCTCGCTTAAAGACATAAAAATTCACTGTCTAAAATAAAGCCTGCCTTCTTACTGTGTCATTTCCATTTATTAGTCTATTGAACCCCAGCCGCCAGCATGAGATGCTACCCATATGTCGACTCTGTTCCAAGGTGAACATTCCAGGATGTCACCGTTTCTTTTGTTTATCGTCTGGGGTTATGTTTGCCTTCGTATTCCTTTCACCTTGTCCATTTATAAAAAGTATTTATCTTTTGAACTTCATTATTTGAAACTAACAAAGTGGTACACTCATACACGAGGCAATGTGTTGGTTCAGTTATTTGAATCCCTGATGTTATATCTGGGTTGTTTGGCTAGCTTTTTAGGCTCTATGTCTTTTTGGATCGATGCTATTGCAGATGGATGTTGAATTTGGACCAACTGCTTCTTTCATAACCTCACAGTGCTGAAGGGCGGTTAACATTATGTCATAATTACAGAACACGTGTGTCATAATAATAATGGCAATGAGATACCAATAATCCTACAGTACCTGCACTTGGACATCACAGAGGCACTGACTACGCCATAATTTCAGCAGATATTCTCCTATAAAAGTACTAGAGTTCTCGCAGTTAGAGACCAGTTCCTTCTGGAGGTCAAATTGTTCGTAGTTGGTGTTGATGTTCTGACTGAGGGTGAAGTGACTATTTTGCTTGGACTCAGCCACCATCGTCTGGAGTTCTCTGAGCGTCATGGGCGTCCTTTGTGACGTCAGAATGGAGTCCATTTCAGAGAAAACGCTACGAGGCGGCCTTGAGGGACTCATGGTAGTCATTCCAGCGACGCTTTCACTGTCGCTCATGTTTGAGTAATTCAGGTTTTTATAAGAACCAGAGAGAGACACATTTTCTTTTTGTCTAGAAGTTAAACAAGGATCCCCCTGTTTTTCTTTGGAGAGTTGTTGTTTGCCACAGGTTCCCTGATGACTGTCATGGTATATTTTTTCTTCACAACTTCGGGGCTTTGTTCTATATTTAGAGTCCGAATTATGACAGCAACATGTGTTTGTATTGCGAGGAGCTTGGAAACATTTTGGAACCACACTTGGACTGTTTACACCCGAATATCTAGAAAGGTCCATCGAATCGTCCGATTCTCTGTCCATCAGTTTAACTTTCTGTTTGTTGATGCTGTCCACGACAGTACCGGAGTTTAAATCGCTTTCTGAATCGGAGTAGAAAATGAAAGGCACGTAAGTCTTTTTCGCTTTCTGTTTGTTAGATTGCTTATCAGGTTTACTCTTTGCATTCAGTGACAGCTCCAGAGATCCACTTTTAGCTGAATTGTCAAGAGGGATTATTTCTTGCAAAGTTCTTCTGGTCTGTTCAGAAAAAGGCGGAGAGTACTGACAAGCGGCGTCTTTATGCATTACAGAAGGTGATTTCTTCCTCATACTCGCAGACTCGATCACACTAGACGTATAGTTTGATGTTAGAGCTGACTTCAGTTTCTTCCTAGATGGTGAAAATTGCTTTCTTCCTGGCAGAATATCAGATTCTGTTTTCTTAGTAATTTTGAAAATATCATTTAAAATCTCTTCTTCTTGACCAACGGTTGGTGAGGTTGGGCGAAGCTTTGAGCGTTGAATCTGTTGAATATCTGAAAATGATAACTCCGTATAGTCAATGGACTGGGGAGAATCTGCACTTAAACTTGGCAAAGTGGGACTATAGTCGATTTCTGTCAAACTGGCAATCCCAATAGCGGAAGTACGAGATGTGTCCCCACTAGACGATTCCGGTGTGATGGGTTGGAATGACCAACGCGAATCCCCTTTACCAATGACGTCCGTATTTTGTTCTTGGAGTACTTTCTTTGCATAGTCACTGTGCTTAGCTTCAAAAGCGTCCTTCAAGTTGGGGATTTGCTCACAAGTATTGTTACTTAATGGCCATGCTTCGGTGCTGAAAACTTTGACCTTTTCTTTCTGATTCATGATTTCGTTGTTAGTATCTGATGGTAACATCACTGCTTTGTTCAGGTGGTCTATTAATCTGATACTCACGTTGCTGCAGCGAGATAGCTTACTGAGGCTTCTAGATTCGGCATTTGCCCCATGTTCCGCTTCTTTGGTCGATCTGTCCTCTGTCAAAGACTTTCTTCTCCGGGAGATTGTTTCTTCATCAAAGCATTCATGCCCAAAACTTACATCTCTCTTGGCATATTTGTTGGAAGCATTTGAATCACTGTCACTGTCATCGTTGATACTACCCATTACTTTTACGGGGGTTGGAGAGGTCGTCTTGTTGGATATTACTGCCTTGGAAATATGTGTAGCCTGTTGCAGTTCGTTTCTTCTCATTTTTAAAAGTTCACCTCTAGTCTTTCTACCATTGTACACATTTTTACTACTGCTGTCTAACTGAGACAAAGGCATCATGTTTGCCATGGAGTCCATGTGAGAATCTTTCATTCTAGAGGATTTCGTGCATACTTCATTTGCAACTGCTGTGCTTAACTCGCTAAGTTTGGAATTTCCCTGTGCACTGCAAGAACATTTGGGTTCATTCTTGTGACGCTGAGAAAATTTTGATTCTCCAGTTTCTCCGCTGTCATCCTCTGACAAACAGTCTTTAGTCTCGTTTTCAAAACTTCTTTCACTTCTGCGTATTTTCTGGGAAGACACTAAGTCGTGATAGCGATCAACGAGAGATCTCAGCATGAGAGAGTCCGTTGAGCTTGGTCTGTCCATTCTGACAACCCTGAAGATATGTCCCGATCCACGGCGATGTTTGTAGGCTCTCCACACTTCTTTACCCTCACGGGCTGCTGTCAAGAACAGGGAGTCTGAAGGAGGGAGTCTGAGAGTCTGCTTCGTATCGTTCTGTGTCGTTGCAGGAAGTGGGGATGTTTTGGTCCTGGAACGTGTGAATTTGTGTCTTCTTGTGGTATCAGCAGTGCGGGCCCCAGAGGTGCGAATCTCCCTGCGTGACCTTTGTTGTGGGCTGATCATCTGAAGAAACCTTACACAAAGATGGCGACGAGTTAAGAGGGATCCGATTGAAATACATAACGTTATCGGAAATGGGAGGGATGGGAGAGTTGCTTGTGGCTAAGAGTATCTCTGTGTGTTTGTAAAGGCGCTGCCGAAAAGGACGGTGGACTAAGTGAATATAACAGTCTATAATTACTCGAAGCTCATACAAACCAGTCTCCTTTTGGTTTCTAAATGTTGGTCTTAAAATCATCTACAAACCCTTTAAACAGTATGAAATATTTGTTATATCTGAAAAAAGAAACGAATTATCTAAACGTTTATGTTACTTTCAGATCTAGTTTTAATTGTTGTCAATCACACTTCAGCTGACACATTGTCTCGATCATTTAGAGGATGGGCTTCTGCGACACCGTGTTTCATGGCCAACAAGGGCAGTGTGATTATACATCCTAGCAGGAGCACATAGTTTCTGCTCAAAGTATTTTCACTTTGACGCAATTCCCCTGAACGACAAGAGACAAAAATGAACGCCCACTGGTCTAGTCCATGATCAAATCGGGTCGGGTTTATAATGGAACTGATTAATGTATACTGCACCGAAATACTGCTGCCTTGCTACATTGAATATAACCTGTGAGTTTTTCAGGTAATTATGTTGATTCTGCACGCAAACAAGAGATCTGAATAGCTGTTTTCGTCAAACCATCCAAGTTTTGACCTGTAAAATAATCAACTGTTAGATGTTGGAGGGTTTAATCAGTTTGTACCAAATTTTAAAATATACGTGTTCATTAACAAGTATATACATATAAAAATATATATTATATATTGAACGCCTGTAAAAACGCGACGTTTTCAAAAAGTTCATTTAAAAAAGCCAAATATGTTCTGATCGTCACGATTATGGGAGGCACAAGGGAGCAGTAGTTAGTCCACCCACCCATGCTCGATTTTGCTATCTCCAGGCGTACTTTTCATCTCAATCAGTAAACTATGCCTTAGTAAAAAAAAATGTGTTCATTAGTTGCTATATTACAAATGAATAAAACAGTTATTTAATTGGAAGATGGCCCGTAGCGCTTTCTAAACGAAAATCTGAGCTTTTATTCTATCATTTAAACAGTTTTTTTCTAACATTACAAGACTCCTCAACTTAATGAAGCTGATCCCAACTTTCGCTTCCGCCTTGTTCACGACGGAAAATCTGCCTGAGAAGCAGCAATGCGCTAAAATGCAGTGCTTGTATTGTTTTAGACTTATACAAAGATTTTAGAACACTTGAAAAGTCCGGGATGGTACAAAAAATAGGACAGTCAAGAGTGACCAGCCCTGTTCAAGAGAAGTAGATTTTATTGTCGCATCTGCAAAATCGTTTCGTTCCTCAAAAACAAGAGCTAAAGGCATTTATGGAGTGCGTGATAATGTTTCTTTCGTCAGTGTAAGTGTTCAGCACTTCGATCAAGAACGCCTTATTTAGGACTGCTATTGACGAAGCAATGACATGACAACAGCGCGGTCTTCACGGTGCGAAACAGCACCAAAAAAAAGTAAGATCTCTGTCATCCAACACGAAACCTCCTGCCCTTAAACTGCCCAACTAACAAGCAACACAGTTTCTGGAAGTTTCTGGAAGGTCATAACATCAATGTCATGGACTGGCCAGTGTTCGTACCGGATATGTCTCCTACAGAGCACATATCGGATTAACTGAAGGGAAAAGTGTGTGCCGTTTTGCGAATCTGCAGCTATTGGGAAATCGTGCAGCAGCGAAAGTGGGGCAGAATTTCTCAACAAAACATTGAAAATGTTATAAAACCCATGTGAAGATGTGTTTTGGTCTGTATACATGTTAATGATGGCAATACAATTTACTAAGAGAGAGAGAGAGAGAGAGAGAGAGAG
This sequence comes from Aplysia californica, assembly GCF_000002075.1. Taxonomy (NCBI): domain Eukaryota; kingdom Metazoa; phylum Mollusca; class Gastropoda; order Aplysiida; family Aplysiidae; genus Aplysia; species Aplysia californica. The sequence goes on along the minus strand of NW_004797619.1, from coordinate 445,979 downwards.
ACAGAGAGACAGAGAGACAGAGAGACAGAGACAGAGACAGAGAGAGAGAGAGACAGAGAGAGAG
>NW_004797619.1:434567-444166 GCF_000002075.1 Aplysia californica | reverse complement strand
AATACTAAACCCTATCTTTTACATATCCCACTCAAAAGTCCCTTCTTTATTGCGTAGGCTGGGGTGGTCGCTCGTTACGGAAGTCCTTCCGACAACTCAATCTTAACGGTAACCTGATCTTGAATAGTCCGTGGTTAAATTCTCTTTGTACAATCGAACACTGTTAAACAGAATACGCCTCTCCCCAGATTTTAACTCCAAGCTATCAATTGATGCTGAGTTAAATCTTAATAGTTGTATGACGTTCTATAGAAATCCAAGATTGAAAAGACACCTCTTGCTTTTCCATGCGTCCATTATGAGAAAGGAGGGGAGCGTCTCGCACTGGTGCAAAGGAAATACCCCATCCGTACCTAATTATATTCGTACAGATACACGTTCTTGTCATAGGTTTTGATAACACAATTCGCAAAAATGTAGCTTCCTACTTGACTCACTCTCAGACATATTATCAGACCATGGGTTTTATATTGTGCCTTTACCCATAGCCATTTCGATTTTGTTTTGGCTTGCACTCACATAGTTGCTTGTCATTATGTTACAATGGAGACAAAATGTTTGTAGTCTCCCCGGGGGGCGGGGTGCTACTGACTAAGTCTTTTGGCTATTCCCAAAGGGGGGACATTAACATGTTCTTATGCACTGTAGAATTGTAAATGGGCTCATTCATCAGTTTCATGCTCATAACTGTGCCTGAACTGCAACAGGGAACTGCTGCTTTTTCTTTCCTAATCCTTACTATCGCCATTTTCCCTCTACTTCTTTTTTATTGTTTGTCACTCTTGTGATCCCCCTATTCCCGGGGTGCCTTGATAGTCGAAGTAGACTCTGTGCTGTTGAAGCTAGAGAGGTGAGCAGAGTAAGCCTGATTCCCTGTAAAGACTTCCACGTTGACATCCACCTCTTGGAGCTCATATGACCTTATGCAGTTGAGAGTGCCGTAAAACCTCTACTAAAACAAACTAAAACAAATTAGTCTTTGTTAAATCTGAACTGATAAGGAGCTAAAATGACGTTCAAGGGGCTCAATGACAACGGGCTATTATATTTAGGTTAAAAAAACAAAACAACAGCGTCGAAGTAAGCATATGGTTGAATGATGCATCTGATGAGATATGTACATTTTGACAGCTTTACTTTCTTTTAGCATTAAATTTTAGTGAGAGAAATTTATAGTTTAGTTTTTATGCTGGTGCATGTGTTTTTACTGTCCTGTACAGCCAAGAAAAAATTCCCTCTTGGACCATAAAGTATTATCTTACCTTGCCTTATCGTATTTTGTATATTGTTATATCAGCTGTACTTTAAATCGAGACAGGATTAAACTTCATTTTTAGTCAAAGTCATGTGCTTTTTCTCTAGTTCGTTGAGGTGAGTGGGTTTGAAGTCCCTAAACTATGGTGTTAGTCACCGTTACGTCAAATTATGCATTCCAGGTATAGGCCTACTGACTATAAACCTGAAGCGTAATAGATCATTTTAGAAATGTCACCTCTATTGATTTTTTTAACGCACCTACTCGAGTGAGTCGCGGTATCAGCCTGTACAAGTGGCTAACCCGTCACGATTTGTCAACTTCAAAAGTCAAGCAGTGACGGACATCTTCACTTTTTATTTAAAAATCATGAGCCGTTGAGTACTAAAAGTATCGACATTGCATTAAGTCACATTGCACTTTAAGTTAAACATTTTGAGTATATCAGGTCTCCATGTACATTAGGGCCGTTTCATAGTCTGATTTCTAGGGTCTAGTTTAATGTGTCTATATCCGTCTTTAGAAATTGATCACCACTAAGCTGTTTGTAGATTTGAATACGGTACCATACATTTGTTACGAATACATTCTGAAATGATTCTTTAGTACGAAAGTAAAGAGGAATGCTGTTGTTTTCCTTCAAAGACAAAGACTCATCCAGTTGACAATGAGTTGCTTAAAAAGAATGAAGATATGCATGTCCGGATCAAACATCCCCCCCCCCCAGCCCCATTTCCAGTTCCTTGGAAAGGAGTACTAAAGTTAGCATAGCTGTACCGATAGATATACGAGTACAAACCTCTAAAACATGGCATATAATGTGCTTTAATTCTGCGAAAGATATAACATTTTCTAATGTTGATCTTTCGGAGTCGGACATGGACCCAACCTGTCAGGGTCAACCTGAGCTGAAAGGGATACAAGGCCCCAGTAGAAAGATGGGCATACTCGACTAAAAGTTTTCTCGCACGGGTATCGAACTCAGATCTTCAACATGCAACGGCCACACCACAGAAGCTAGTGACAAATGATTCAAATGCTGTCTTGAGCCGATAGATGTGACCCCACTCAATATGATATTGCTTTTCTTGGAGAGGAATTAGGGTTTGATGTCTGAGAGGAGCAACTTATTGTGTCTCATCGGTTGCTATTCTTTGTATAATCTACTAACGTTGGAAGACAAATTTTAAATCTTCAGAATAAAAGTCTTTTTGATACTTGAAAGGTCAGACATCCTTGATTTAGGCCATGGTAAGCACTATCATAATATCTTTAAAATGTCTGTTATCATGCCCTGACAAATACGTTTACGTAACATTCAAAGAGAAACCTATGATGCAGCAAGGAGGCACTCATACTTCCAACACATATTTGCTTTGTTTCTTGATTTTGAAAATACACATTTGCTCTCACAAAAAATACAAACTTTACAAGAGTTAAAAAAAGCAAAAACACAACACACAAAGTTGGAACGTTTATAACTCTGATTTTTCTAAAAATAAGATTTTGTATTGAGGATGCAATATAAATCGAAAATATAATATCATGCCTTTCATGTTAAATTGCACTTTCAGTTATAATTCTAAAACTTGTATCATTTTTCTGCTTCCCTATCTTCTTTTAAGTAAACAATAGTCGTTTCTTTTATCTGGAATGATCATGTTCTTAAAAATTGCTAGAAAGTAAGTATAATACAGGGAAAGTAGTAAAGCTCAGCTAACTATTTCTCCCCGATACTGGATGGAGGACTGATGTGGAATTCATTCAATGGCTTGACTTGCCAAAAAGTTGGAGGCTATCTCACTGAGGATTGGCGCCAAAACATCAGGATTGTCGATATTGTCGAACAGCGTCAGTATGGTATCATCAGCACCTCCGACACTGGTCTCCATTAAACTGCTACACTGGGCTAAAGACTGTTGAGATGTGGTTTCTATTTCTTCGATTTCTCCTATACTTGTTCCAGAAGCGTCGCTATCGGTCGAGCTTGTTACTGGGACGAAAACTGGACCATTACCACGTCTTCTTCTAGTACCCCTTGGGTTAGCATCGCCGGCTACCTCAGTTTCGGATCCTGGCAGACTGACAAGAAAAGATGAATCATCGCTTTGGTCAACATTAGATCGTGCTCTCGGTAAGAAGCTCGTCCTTCTCGAACGACGTGGACCAGAGAAAACAGGAAAGTCCGGGACGGATATCACTATTGGTGCTTCTGTACCGACTTCTGCTTCACTTGGTACTGGTACGTCTTCAGTGTCTGTAGAATGGGCCTCGGAGGGTTCCTGGGAATTGACCTGTGGCGAAGCAGCCTGAAAGCTGTCTTGCTGAGATGAGGCCTGAGGAGGAAGAACCTGCGGAAGGGGACCACGTGTGTTCCGTCTCCTGCCAGACCGGTCTCCAGGACGCCCTCTGCGCGTTCTGCTATCACTATGAACATCTTGTTGCGGGTTTGCGGTATTAGCCGATACAGGAACAGGCAACTCTGATTCCCTCCGCCGACTCCCTGCGCGCCTGTCAGTTGACGTCGTCCTTCTTCCCATTTCTGGTGGGGCAGGTCCTGCATTTGGAACTATTTCCGGTACGTTTCTAAACCCACGACTTCCTCGCGATCGGCGGCCAGCTTCTCTGATAATGTACACCTGATTTCCTCCCTGGGTCACCGGCTGTCCACTAGACCTCCCTCCTCGCCCTCCGGATGATCTGAAGCGTCCTGCTCTACCATTGATGTTCCGACCACGATTCTGTGCTGTACTAACTGATGCCAGCGTCCACAGCAAGAGGGCCACGGCTGTCCAACAGCGCATGGTATATAACCAAGCTGAAACAAAAAGAAAAGTAAAAACACAATGAGAGTGACTTACGTGCCAGGATGGTCTCAGTACTTTAAGGTTTCAAGATGGTAGCTTCCATTACATAGCCAATCGTCTCAGGGGTGAAAAGGGAGGGTGGCAGATAGATAGAGGAATAGAGAGAGATGGGAGAGACCGATAGACAGTTAGTCAGACAGACGGATAAACAGATACAGCGAGCAAATGGGGGAGATTGGGTGAGAGAGAGAGAGAGATAAAGAGAGAGAGAGAGAGAGAGGGGGGGGGAGAGAGAGACAGACAGACAGACAGACAGACAGACAGACAGACAGACAGACAGACAGACAGATGAGGCAGGCCCATTCAAAGAACCAGTCTTTTTGCCATAGTTCTGACTTTGAGTTTGGATATTTAATGTATTCGTCATCATCTTTCGGATCAACGGAAAAGAAGGCAAAACATGAACAAAGATGATAGATAGAAAGTATGTTATACCCTTATCAACATTAATGAGATGGGCCTTTTAGACCGCAGCAGGCAGGGTCAACACGGGCTGACTGGTATGCAGATCCCACAAAACAGACGGGGATAATCGATAAAACATTATCGTCAAGGCTCGAGAACTGAAATCAAAATCATGTGTTTTCCTTGCAACCCTGAATGCGCCCGTATAACCGTAATAATAATATCAATGGTGAGAATAATGATAGCAATGGTAAAAAAAAAGATTTTTAAAATACTACTACTACTACTACTACTACTACTACTACTACTACTACTACTACTACTACTACTACTACTACTACTACTACTACTACAATTATATACTAATAATGCTAACTCTCTGAAAACGGCTCAAAGGCTGAATAATATGTTGTTTTTTTATGATAACATGTCGAAATAAACAAAGTGCGCTTTGGAACATCTCTTTTCATTTTTTTTCTTTTTTGGGGTGGTCAATTTTTCAATATAATACTGCATTTAACTTTCAGGAGGATAAGGAGCCTTGAATAATCCCGAAAAGATCCCGTTCAAGAACGCGTTCATTCGAACCAAGCCCTTCTACACCGTGGACCATTATACGACCACTTAAGTTATCTGCTTACATTTCAGGCTTTGTCTGTGTTGCCATGATTAGGCGCTCGCCGTCGCATGCAGGAGACCTGAGTTCGATTCTCGCTTGGGGAGAACTTTTATCTAGTACATTGGTCTTTCTACTGGGACGTTGTATCCCTCTCAGTCCTTGTTGGCTCTGACTGGCAAGGTCCAAGCCTGCTTATTAAATAATACGTATACGTAAATTGTGTCGATGTAATTAGATGTACTTACATTATAACACTTTTATGGGAATCTTACTTGGAATCAAAGTGGGACAGATGATAAGTTAATATTTTAGTGTCAGGCGCGGTTCGTCCATAGAGCATGGTCGTGCAGTGCCACCCAAAATGTTTTAATGTTCTATTACGTAAAACGTCCACAATCATAAAATAAAAGAAGCCAGAAACAAACACTAGCCAAATATTATATAAAAACAAGATCCTCACTGGTGCATTAACTGTCACTTCTGTGTCTATAGCGCGTAAAACATCTACTATGCCATGCCAAAGTCCACGCGCTTTAGCTAAACATAACAGTCTAGTATTCATATGATATTCAACTGTGTAACCTGACCTATAAATCGCTCTTGGGGATAACCCAAGCGATGACGACACTCGTAGCGAGTTAAGCGGTACATTAATATTGATAAGACGGCACATCTCAAATGTGCTCCTGCCGAATAGTGCCGAAACATAGCCCACAGTAGGCAGTCTAAAAATAAACGGGATAGATCGTACGCTATTCTTTGCCAATATTATGTGAACCCCGGAGCAATCCAGCGGAGTGTTCGAGTGAATTGTGATTAGTTCATTGTCCGCCTTTCCACTATTTTAAGTGACTCTGTGACTGTGACCGTGAACCTGAGGGAGGTTAACGGGACCGTTCTACGAGTTATGTGCCTTTGAATGGTTTTGTAGTGGAGTGGTGAAAATTTTTACATGTACTTGAGTGTTCAGTTCCAATACCTGAAGAACGAAACTGATGTTTAGTTAACAAACAAATTTAGTACTAGAAATCAAAGCGACAAGTAAAAAGAATGAAAATAAAAGCACGAGGTCCTCCCTTACCGACCCAAAGATCCTAAAACTATACACCGTCTCATTTACTATGCCCTTGACTATCTTCTGCATGCAATAGCTTAATTGTGCACGTCCATTTTTAGCCCCACGAGCCGCCCTGGCCCTGCTCAGTGTGCTTCATCTAGCTGGAAAATTTTATTTTGACTTAAAAATTCCTAGGCGGCATCAGTCTCGTTGGATTTAATGCCATCTTCAACACTGTTAAGCTCATCATTCGGTGATCAAAGTCCTCGATAGGACAGACAAAAGTGACAGTAAAACTTTGAAAAGACGTTCAAGAAGGCGTTTTTGAGATTCAGCTATGGCTTAGCATGGCTCAAGCAGAGATAATGGCAGGCCCAGGAGGGCAAGGATCAGATTTGGGAGCAGAGAGCAGGTGAACAAGTTGAGCGAGCGGGGATGGGGGCTGTGGATGTGGGAGCGGTGGTCGAGAGCACAGGATAAAGATAATAATATGTACAGGTGTAGGGAGTTAAGAATGCATTCATAAGTTAAACTGTAGGAGCATACTTCCCAAGGACCATTTATGCTAGATAAATCGATTCCCGCCCCCCTCCTACCCTCCCAACCCCCGTTTTATAAAAGAATAGTGCGTTCCAGACAGTTGCTCAGAAGAACAGGCTGATTACTATTATTTTGGTGTCTCTTTGAATAGCAAGAATGTATGAAACACTATAATCATTCAACTCTCCCTTTCACCCCCCTCTCTCTCTCTCTCTCTCTCTCTCTCTCTCTCTCTCTCTCTCTCTCTCTCTCTCTCTCTCTATCTCTCTCTCTCTCTCTCTCTCTCTCTCTCTCTATCTATCTATCTATCTATCTATCTAACTCTCTCTCTTTCTTGCTCTCATTATATCTAAATTTCTTTCTCTCTCTCTTTTTCTTTCGATCTTTTTCACTCAGTCTGTTTCTTTATTTTCCTTTCACTATCATTTCTATCCCTCTACTTGTCTTTTGTTTCTTTCATTCTTTCTTTTTATATTTTTTCTCCTCCAGTCTCTGTTTGTCTATCTGTCGGTCTCTTTTTTCTATCGATCACCATTTTGTCTCTTTCTCGATCTTTAATTTATCTCTATCAATCTCTATCTACTCGTATGTTTCTATGTTTCCATCTATCTGACAAAGTATTTGTCTGTGGATCTGTATGTTTTCTCTGTCTTTATGTCTCTTTTTTCTTTATCTACCTCTACTTTCCAATTGCTGTTTCTCTCATACACACACACACACACACACACACACACACACACACACACACACACTTACACACACGAACGTCCACACTTGCATACGCTTATGCACTAATGGGATATGTCTACCGTTGCCTATTGTGTATTTGTGCATCATAAAACTCATTTAAAACGTATGTGGCCAAATAAACAATTAAGGAATGTGTTTGCTATTCAAATGTTATCTTCTCCATATGTTGACCATTTCTCGCCTGCCAAACCCGAACAACACTACGTCGCTGGAGTATTTAAATAACCCTGTGGCATGTAGCGGCGGGGTGAGATGTTGGGTATGGAAGAGGCAAAGTGGGGAAAGTGGTGGCCGGAGTTTGGGAATTGGAGGGGCGACCAGCAATGCTGTGTGTAATGTCTATGTGTGCATTTAAGTTACCCTCTGTGAAAATAAATATCCAAGCAAGGGTATCAATCAAGCGTTTCTTTTCAATTGTATTTTTCATTTAGAAAATATATTTTAAAATATTGACAGTAATATTATTGCAAAATTGTAACAGCTGTAGAAAGTTTTACATGATCGTCTACACGTAAAGTTTTAGGTTGTCATGTGAAAGGCCCCCTAGAACTGTTGCTAATACAAGCATATCATTACGCATTTTATGCATGTATAAATGACAATGTATGATTACGTATTATATAATATACAAATCAATTGTTAATATTAAGATGGTATTAATCATTACGTATCTCGGTTATTTATGTGATCATGTAAATCCAAAACCCAGGCTTGTCTGGTCAATGTGTTGGACAACGAGGATTCCCAAAACGAAAACGGGGTTTCTTTTTTGTTTTTGTTTTTCCAGCATTCGTCGTGCATTTATTCAAGATTAAGTCATTTTATTTTCCTCAAATTAACTGCTTCACTACGAGGGCAGTAGAGAGGCTCTACGCCTACAAATGTTTCCTTATTCCTATAAGAGGATATTTTGGAAGTCACGAGAATAGACATCAAACGGGAGTGCCTCTGATACGTCTTTACGTTCCTCCTATTCGTTTCCCTAGACAGTCTTGCATTTTCCTATGCCCAAATAAATAGGTCAATGTGCCTCTCTTAAAACCCAAACAAAAGACAACAAAGAGCCAAACAACAATGCTAGATTACTGTTTGTGAATACCTTGATTTCCTTCAGGCAGACAGCACTTTCTCTCCCCCCTTTGAATCAAGTTCCACTTTGTTAAACTCCTGGACGCTCACAGATCAAGACATGGTGAACCATGAAGAGTTTGCTTCCATGTGAGGAAGAAAACCAGAACCACTTGCTCACATCACTAATTGAGATGGCCACACGAGTAAAGCACAATTTTCGTATCCTATCTAATCCAGATCTGATCGGTCAAGTCTGAGTCATAATTGCTTTCTGGATGTTCCGTCCGCCCGCGGCTTGAAGGACTAATCTATCAGACTCATCATATCGATCATGTTAAGACAACTGACCATTTCTTTCTCCGTCCTTGTTGGAAATAATTAGCCAATAAAGAAAACCACTGAAACAGGATACATCTTTACAATTAATGTAAGGAGTCTATTCTCCAAACTCCAGGTAGTATTACTATCGTAATCTTTAGTACCACTAGACAAAAAATGAGAGAGGGGAGAGGGGGCAGAGAGACAAAGACAGAGAGAGAAAGAAAAAGAGTGTGAGAAAGAGAGAGGGGGCGAAGGAAAGGGAGAGTGACAGGCAGGCACAGAGAGACAGAGAGAGAGAGAGAGAGAGAGAGAGAGAGAGAGAGAGAGAGAGAGAGAGAAAGAGAGAGCAGTAAAGATAAATGCAAATCTTGTCTGCTTGTGTTGAGCAATATTGTAGCAGTCTGAAAAACCGCGAGAGTAAAATCAGCTTAAGGGCTAACATTTACGCAACAAATTCATGTTCAGGGTAATGGAACATAATATTATACGTTATTAATCCCTATGCCCTCTTTGCCTAAGAATATTTCATGACCCCCTTCTCTTCTGTCTACCAGTCTGAGTCAGTATCTGTGTCTGTGTCTGTACATGTGTTTGTGTCTTGTATCTGTGTCTTTCTGTCTGTCTGTCTGTCTGTTTCTCTGTCTGTCTCTGTCTCTGTTTGTCAGTCTGTCTGTCTGTCTCTCTCTCTCTTGCTCTCTTGCCCTCCCCCCCTCT
>NW_004797619.1:429836-432611 GCF_000002075.1 Aplysia californica | reverse complement strand
GGAGAATTCCATGATTCCTCTGCAGTCGTTCTCTGAGATGACTATTCACTTGACTTTGATTTCTCATTTGACACTGCTTCCAAATTGGCACAAGAACAACTTTTGAAAATCGAAGTCGTTTATGTGTTACGAACAGCTAAAATAAGACCCATCGACATGATCCCTGGTTGTGTGCAATCGCAATTTTAATCTGTTTTTTAATCATTTTTATTGTCAGCACAGAATGCCCTATTAATGAAGCTACCATTAGAAATAATATTATGTCGCCTGTCTATTGTGCACCGTGTCAGACAGACATTCGTTGTTCGTCACATTTTTGGTCCCCATTTTGTAATGATGAAAAATATGTTAATGAGCTGTGCCTTTCTTCTTCGAAGAGGAAATACCAATTAGTGGCTGTTAGTGCTGGATGCCTTTTTTATGATGAATATTATCTCAACAACAATGATGATAATAAAGTTGAAGTGGTACTCCGCTGTCGAAGAGTTCTTAGTCAAAGCACGCAAAACACGCGGATACAATAGGTAGAAATCTATATCTCCATTTGTCGCAGGGTTTTTACTGTGCCAATGGGGCAGTTTTTAGCCGTTCGTTTCTTTTACGAATTTATTCAAAGCTATCCCCTTCCAGTAGATTTTGAATCTGAATAGGTGTTTGAGTCTGCAAGGTTTTTTCTCGATGTAGATGTTTTTGCACCCCTATGGAACCAGTTTAAATAAAGTGAGAGGCGGGCTTTCGACCATGCTTGACAGGGCCATCCAAACTGAGAGGAAACAAAATCCTAGCAGAACGACACAAAAACTCAACAAATCATATATCCCCAGTTGGGAACTGCACTCGAGTCTCCTGCTTACGGCAGCAAAGCTACAAAAACCTACACGAAAGACGCCGAAGTTGAGCAAATTTGCCGATGAATTTTTGGTTGAACTGTGAATCACTTTATCATGAAAAACCTCCTAGTAATTGTGCCAATACTTTTCATTTCCCACACATGCAGCTTACCAGTTTGAAGGTAAAGAAATTCTCCATCCTCTGAAACATAAATAGTTCATCAATGTTAAAAGTCGCCCGAGATATGGTCACCCAAAATTGACCTTAAAATCTCAGGCTTGGCAAAATTGGGCGACATCAAATGAGATGGCAAAGCGTAACCTTAACCAGCTTAATCAGTGTGTCTGAAAAGATACACATAACGGATTTACATTTAGGTAGAACAACAAATAAGTAGAGTTGTTGGCTGGAAATAAGAGGCAGCAGGCATGAGGTTTATTATGTTTTACACGAACTGCCCACCTGCTGCATTACCTCAGCGAGAATAGTCATGACTTCGAAAGCATTACAGTCAGTATCACTCACACTATGGCCGGTCCCATAGTGGCTCTGTAGGTCTGACCTGTCTACGTATCAGCACAGTCGCACCGTACGTTGGCTTCTGTGTCTGAGTGAGCGCCCTCTGCGTGTCAGCACAGCCGCAGTGGGCTAGAAGCACACAGGCCTACGGGTGTAAACAGTCGAAACTAGGTCAACCTTTCGATTTGAATTTTCAATGTAGGATAAAGTGTATTCCTTGGGATTTTGTAGTCAAACATCAATATTCCATAGTAAAGCACCTAATAATACTTACTTTTTGCTGATTTTGATGATCTGAGAAGAATTTCAGTCGAGAATAAACACGAAGCAAGGCAGCGTACGACACATATCCGACGTGTTTTACAACACTGTTGAATAGCACGTCTGACGCGTCTCACAGCTAGGCGGACAACAGATAGACCATACAGCGACGCTGCTCAGGCACACGATAATGTTTATTTTTAATTTGCACTGTACGAGCTGGGTGAGCTACTGGTCAGACCTACAGAGCCACTCTGGGCCGGCCTTAATTGGAGAGTGTGCTCGATGTTATGCTTGTGTAGCCTTGGAAGAGATAATTGTGTCTTTTTATTTGTTGTGATGTGTAAAAGTATAACATCCTACTTGAGACTTATCTATCATTTAGGAAGCGGGAGACAAAAGAAAGGACCAAAGGCAATTAAGATAAGATACGACAAGAAAATACTTTATTATCCCAGAGGGAAATTTTCTTGGCTGTACAGGACGGTAAAAACACAATGCAGGTATGCATAAACAATTTTAATTATACATTGCTCTAATTAAGATCCAATGCGAAAAGAGAAGTAAAGCTGACAAAAAGTACATTCACATCAGATTCATCATTCAACTACTGGCGGGAATTAAATTACAAGACCTTTGCAGTTAAATTTTATTGTTGACCAGCCAAAGATTTGCTTTGAAATACATAAACAAAAACCTATACAATGTAATGTTAGAACAAATTTGACCGTATGAATTGTCTGGGCGTTTCATCTGGGGGCTGTTTTGTAAAAGACACAATCCTACTGACTATCTATATATCATAGAAACAGAGGGGCGGCATTGCCTGGTACATTCAATGAACCAGTATCTTTAACCCAATGAAACCTTATCAATCTTAGAAATTCCAGTTGTTCTGATAAGAAATAAGGACGACAAATAAAGGAAATCACCATAGTCTGAACATAGCGACCCGTTTTTATTTAAAGAAGACAAGGTAGTGAGTTTTATCTACACGTTTACAATGCAATATATTGCAAACCTTTGGAGAGAGGATAGGGGGGGAGGGAGAGAGAGAGAGAGAGAGAGAGAGAGAGAGAGAGAGAGAGAGAGAGAGAGTAATACTAAGTTCTCTGAAGAGTAGGATGTGTTAAAAAAACTCAACATTTTGCTGCTTCAATTACT
>NW_004797619.1:420786-423847 GCF_000002075.1 Aplysia californica | reverse complement strand
GGGGGGAGCGCTGTTTTTCATAAGTAAGTCGAGGGTTTTTTCTATTTGTTTTCTGTGAACCATTGGTTCCGTTTGATCCTCTATCTTTCCGCACTGCAGCAGTTTCTCTATGTTGTCAAAGAATCTCAGTTGTCTGTTTCTGATGTTTCTGATTATAAATCTCTCACAACCTGCCGTTTGGAGCACTTCTTAATTTGTTTTCTTCTCTGTCCTTGAGATTCTGAGTATCCTCCTTAAATACCACATTTCATCAGCCTTCTGTCTTCTCTTTGCCTCCAGGGCCCAGATCCTGCACCCATATAAAAGGATTGCTCATACCGTACTGTTTCAGGGTTCCAATTTTCTTTTTCACTGACAGGTTTTTTTTTTAGAGGATAGATTTCATCATGATGAAAATTTCTTTGAGTATTGCAACCCTACATAGTTTTAATCTGTGTCACGTTTTGCATCTGGTGTAATTGTGCAATCAAGGTGTTTGAAGCTGTTGACTTGTTTTATTCTTTCGTTCTTTCATGTGATGTTGCATCCTGAGATGTCGTCCCCATTGTTTTGACCACAGTGCATTCTGTTTTCTTGTCATTCGGTAGTAAGCCCTTCTTTTCGCTTTTCTCTGTCGCTTTAGTTAAAATCTTTTGGAGCCTAGACTCAAAGTTAGCTATCAAAACTGTATCAACATTGACCCTAAGTTGTTTATTTACTTACTTTTACTTTTTTCTTCCACGTGTACCTGTGGGTGTCGCGGGGAGACACAGGCGTCTGTCTGCAGCAAGACGAGTGGCCTGTAGGAGAGACATCCCGTGAGCTCTGAGGGTGTCTGCCACAGATTCACTCCATCGTCGCCTTGGTCTTCCTCTGGCTCTCCAGCCAGAATATTTAATGTTGTATGCTCTCAGAGCTGGATGGTTTGAGGGCAACGGCGTGAGGTGTCCGAACCACTTGAACGTTGTTTATATGTTCCCTAAAATCGGAATTCTATATCTCATGTGTTTAAATATTTCGACAGCTTTGAAAAATTTTGTTTGTATAGAAGCAGAATATTATTTGAAGATTTCGATTATTGGAACATAGGCATAACGTTACGTAGAAACGGTTGTAAACTTTTAAATTTTTATCGGACAATCTGGTTTTCGGATGTAGAAAAAATCGTCTAGATTGCACTTTGTTTTGTGACAAAACAGTAGACTTTAAAAACACGTTGCGAAACTAAAATTTAGATAATGTGCAATTTATTGGGTCGGTTTGTTTGATTTTTTCCTTATGATGTTAGTCACGTCTGTAGATAAGATAAGATAAGATAAGATACATCTTTATTGTCCAGGTCCTGGCACATTGGTTTGGTGTTCCACCACGTGTACACACACACACACACACACACACACACACACACACACACACACACACACACACACACACACACACACACACACACACACACACACGCACACATGTGCACACACATGCACACACAAGTAGGCTTACAACCACATGCATAAAATAAATGAACAGCAATATAAACAATAATAATCGTAAGCTAGATACACACTCAATGTTATTTTGATGCTAGCTCTAAGGTCGTAAGTATACTTATACAAGATGGTTAAGATGGAAGCATTTTGATAGATGATGGTAAAAATGACCTTCTGTGTCTTTCTTTGTTACAGATCAGAAGCATAGGTCTTTTACTTATCACTAATGTTTTTATTTGAGAACTGCGCAGGTCGCAATACGGAAGTATAAGATGTTGATATCAGGCCTAATATATGGCTGTTCATGATATAGGCCCTGTAAGACAACATGAAGCTTTTCAGTGGAGCTTTTATTTATTTCCTGCTTCTCCTTGTAACCGTTCATTTATTTGGTTTATATGTATGTATATAATATGTATAATGCAAGTATTTATGTATTATGCAAGTATGTATGTATGTATGTATGTATGTATGTATGTATGTATGTATGTATGTATGTATGCATGTATGTATGCATGCATTTGTGCATGTTCGTATGTATGTATGCATGTATGTACAAGGGGGAGTAAAAAAATAACGCAAGTTGTTCGTTATGTTGCACAATTTTTCATCAAATTTAATTAAATTCAGCTCACAAGTACTTGCTAATATACTTTTGAACTCAAACTGTTAAAATTCAAGTAAATATTTGCCCAAATGACGTCACATCAAAATAGATACCCTCTTGGAGTTGTCAGGCGGAAAGAGCAGTGATTGAATTTCTTGTTTTAGAAGGAGAATCCACTGATAACACCCAAAAGAGAATTCAAAATGTTTACAAGGACCAAGCTCTAGATTGTATCACTGTATATAGATGGGTCATAGGTTTAAGCAAAGAACCGGAAGAAGAGGAAGAGGTGTGCAAGGGCTTGTCAGACATGCATCGTCCTGAGGAGTTAGCCGGAAAAATCAAGGCAATTGTGTTTTCGGACGTTCATAGCGTGCTTCTCATAGATTTTTTTTACCACGAGGAGCAACTGTCAATTCTGAACCCTACATTGAAACATTGAAAAGACTGAAAGCGAAAATTCGACGAATCAGACCAAATATGAACATGACAATTCACGCCTGCTTTCGAGTACCAGAACAAGGGAGACAATCACCCCGTTTATGTGGAAAACACTGCCACCTCCAACTTATTCTCCTGATTTGCCTCCTTCAGACTTTCACCTTTTCGGTCCTAGAAAAAAACCCATTGAGAGGCCAATGCTATGGAAACGATATAGAAATCAAGGCTGCTGTACCCCTAAGACCAAGCTGCCCAGTTTTACGCAGCTGGCATACGTGGACTTAGTAAAAGGTGGACAGTGGGTATTGAACGAAATGGAGACTATGTTGAGAAAGAGAAATCTGATCCTTAGCTGCTCCCCTTCAATTTGAGGTATGATAGTTGCAAGTGCGTTCTTTTTCGTTTAAGTTATAAACGAACTTGCATTACTTTTTGACTCATCCTGAATATGTATGTATGTATGTATGTATGTATGTATGTATGTATGTATGTATGTATGTATGTATGTATGTATGTATGTATGTATGTATGTATGTATGTATGTATT
>NW_004797619.1:418177-420185 GCF_000002075.1 Aplysia californica | reverse complement strand
GAAGCGAAATGGGTTGATACGTCAATCACAGTGGGGGGGGGGGGGGGGGGTAAATGGGCTTTTTGTTATTGTTGTTATTATTTATTTTTTGGGGGGAAGGGAGGGGGGGTTCTTTCCCTAATCATTACCTTTAAAAAGACAAGATAAGGTTCTTTAGAAAGGCCCGATGTCCTCTAGTGTACCGTTTCCCACAGGACGAAGAAGATATGACACCCAGTTCCTACCCCCTTCCCACCCCCTCACCCCCTACCCCCACTCTTGAACCATAAAAAGCTGGCAAAACAAATTAGTAGTATCCTAAAATGTTTACTATGCTTTTTTCCTGATTATACAACTAGTTTTGCTTAACTATGCCTATGTCATGGTCTGAAACTATAACATAACAAACTTTATTGAGGGCTTTAAGAGCAGCTTCTTTCGATTACAAAGAAAAACATTTTCAAAATTACATGGCATTAACAACTGAAAGGTCATTATCAAGAGCCTTTATAGAAAATAAAGTATATAATGGAGATAGCGTTCAGGGGAAAGGTGGTGGTCAAGAGAATATAATATGTAAATATAGGCTATTTTACAATCATTGGAAAATACTCCTTTTTAGAAGCTCAGGGGTTTTAGAACTAGGTGTCTAATAGTTATACCAACAGCATGCTCCTTTTTCTGCCCTTATAAAATATGCCGTAAATCCATTACAAAATAAAGAAACCGTAACATCGTGTGATGTTCCCCAGCTGGATAAAAACACAGACACGAACTGTTTCGTAAAAAGAAAGTATCAAAATATTACTTACAGTAGTCGGTGTCGACAACAGAGGGAGAAAAAATTACTGAATTTCGTGACATGGGTAAAGGCCAGATTTGGAGGGGTGAGGTGTATTGCCCCCACTTCTACACCTCAGATTTTAGTTGGTGGGACAAGGGGCAGGTAAAAATATTATGATTTCTCTTTTGTTAACTAAAACTTTGACTGCTGTAATCACTTGGGGCCTAAGAGTAGGTCTAAAATGAGAGAGAGAGAGAGAGAGAGAGAGAGAGAGAGAGAGAGAGAGAGAGAGAGACAGAGAGACAGAGAGAGAGACAGAGACAGAGACAGAGAGACAGAGAGAGAGAGAGAGAGAGAGAGATACAGAGAGGGGGGGGGGGTAAAAGTAAAACTGACATCACATAAATAGATTTTATTGGATTCATGCTGAGCAAACTTAACATTGTGATCTACTTCTTGAAATCAGCGATAAAAGCAGAGCGTGTCATCTTACATGCTATCGGCAGGCAGCCCGATAACAATAATCTGTAGCCGGCTCATTAAGAACTTGATGTCTAGACATGTGGTATATATATATATATATATATATATATATATATATATATATATATATATATATATATATGTTGTGCCTGTGTTTATTAATTATTTATTTATTTACATACGCGTATCTTTCTCTGTCTATTAATCGATCTATCTATCCATCTCTCTCTCTCTCTCTCTCTCTCTCTCTCTCTCTCTCTCTCTCTCTCTCTCTCTCTCTCTATTTATATAAAACAACCAGACACACGTAGACATATACTGACACTGTGTGTGATCGGTGGGCGGGTGAATTACTGTATTTTTGTGCTCGGGACAGATCTATTTCTGTCTTGTCTTGTTCATGGACGCATCTCGGTACGGAGACATGTGACCCCTATTTTTGGATTGCCAGCAAAGAACGAGTTTCCCGGTCTTATCGCGACTACTTGTCAGGGTTCAGAGACAGCTAGAGCTGACCAAGCCATGCGACGGAAATTGAGAAGCTATCATACATCATGTGTACGCTGAATTTCATAAAGAACATGGACTCACGTAGGATAGCAAAACGACCGAGAAAATGAGTTATGCAATTTTTTGCTACGCGTGTTCTGTGAATGTCACGAGTCATAGATTGCCCTATCAGACATGCCACTGGATATCCCATTTGCCAAAAAGAAGGACGCTGACCGACTGGCAGTTGTAGTTAGTCTAATCAGGGAAGAA
>NW_004797619.1:396279-417680 GCF_000002075.1 Aplysia californica | reverse complement strand
ACACACACACACACACACACACACACACACACACACACACACACACACACACACACACACTCTTCTCACTCACTCACACAAATAAACACTTCCCAATGAGCCTCCCTACTAAAAACTTCCAGTGTACACTCAGCGTTCGACATTTATTCTTTCTGGGCTAAAGTTAAGAAGAGTACTCTCATGTCTCGCAATGAGAACAGGAACATAGGTCTACTGTCAGATTTCTTTGTGATTTCCTCTTTAAAACATATTTACACCCCTACCCTCGTCTCCTTTTCCAGCCTGCAATATTCTTGCTTTACCTCCTGATTCTTTTCTCTCCAGCAAACATTCCGTTTGTGCACTTATCTTAAGTTTCAATTTTGTGGAAATGAATGCTCCTCTGCAAACAGTCATATTCCCACCCCCACCCACCCCTTTCCCAACGGCATATTAACATCTCATAAATAAATTGGCTTGTATTGATTAAATACAATATTGCCAGCACTATCCCTTACGAAAGAATTTTTTTTTTCATGCGACACTCTGCTGACTACGTTATTTTGCTTTTGGAGACAAAACACATTTGTTTGTTAAAATTGTATGTCTAGTCTATGCTCCCTCTTTTATTCAAAACAGCAAAAATGTTTCGATTTAGAATAGTTTCAGAATACCCGAGAGGCGTCAGATCAAAAGCAATTATTATTGACCGCTTCTCGACCTTTTGGCTAACCCACAGAATTCTACACTTATTAACAGAATGATGTGGGCTAAGCTCAAGTGTAGTGTCTATTCCCGACTTTTCCTTCAACCTTGTGCCCCAGGTAAACGGAACTGACATTGCTGAAGGTGATGAGGCCTGGAGAAATCGGGGTCTCGCTTATATCTAGATCAAGTGGATAGATTACCGTCCTTTTTTTTAAAAAAAAGTAATTTTTATCTCAAATGGGATGGAAAGATCGCAAAAGAGAATCTGGTTCACAAGGAAATACACTTTGTTTCTTACTGTAATTATTTTAAGAAGGACGTCAAGGCGGAGGAAAAAAGTTCCAACAGTAATCAAAAATAAAATAAAAGACAGCACTTTGATTGTTCTGGATGAAATTGACCTTTTATTCTGATATTGTACATAAAGGCATATCAAAGGAATGTGATGAGAAATTGTGAGATATATAATGGTCATGTTATTAGAAAATTACCACGACGGTCACACGATACAACGTAATGTGATAGGCTTATCGCATAGAGCACTCGTGGACACAGATCTCATGACTACTTGTAAGTCCAGTCATCTTTTTCTGTCCTGAGCATCACTTAACCATAGCTAACCATGTAAAGTTGGAAGGAGTTTACGGTGTATCCATATCATTTCTGTATTGTTTCCGTTTCGACATATACAATAAAATATATCAACAATAAATATGAAGAAAAGAAAAGAATTGAAATGAAAAAAAAACGTGACTGTTATTTACAAACTTTGAAAAAATGTGTTTTACACGTAGCATACAAACAGAAGTTCATAAATTTACAAAGAACAACAACGTCTCATACAGCAAAACCTATAATTGTGGATCTCCGCTGTTAAGAGTCCTAGCTTTTTCTTTAGATAAGAACACTGTTTGTTCAAAGAAACAAGCCTGAGTAATAACCCATCTAAAAACAAAACATTGGGAAAACGAGAATTCAGTGAACTGGCTATCTAGTCGTGTCTATACAAAAATCACTATTGGCCACAACAACTTCAGTCAATCTTCTAACATGCTAATTAAAACAGTTTATGTGACCTAGGGGAGAGTGGGGAGAACGGGGACGGGGGTAAAAAGGGAGGAGGCCCGAAGGGGCGGTTCGTGGGGTTGAAAAGTGGGTTATGCTACAAGTACTGCAGGCTGAAGATAGTCAAGGGCATAGTAAATGAGATGGCGTATTAAAGTCCAAGCAGAAGATATTTGGAGACGTCTCCGGCGAGTATCCAGGAACTATTCGGAGACGTACTCCGCTCACAGATGCACTGCTTTTGGGGTCAAACTGCGTATTGTCTGTGCAGATCAAATATTTAGCCACTTAAACTGTCGCAAATCATTTATTTTAAAGAAATTTTCAAACCTTAAGCAAATTATCGAATTATGGGTTAAAAAAGGGGGGGGGGGCGTTGCCCCTCTGCCCCAGAGATTTATTTACTTGGTCAAGAGGCACAAAGCATTTTGATTGGTATATCTTCATTGGATACGTTTCCGGATACACTGCGTATAATTTTAGTATCTTTGGGTAGGTGAGGGAGGACCTCGTGTTTTTATTTTCCTTCTTTTTACTTGTCGCTTTAATTTCCAGAACTAAATCTGTTTGAAAGCTAAACTCAATTTACGTTTATCCTGCATTTGAACTGAACACTTTAGTAATAACTTTCACAACTCCATTACAAAGCCATTCAAAGGCACAACTCATAGGAAGGTGACGGTCACAGAGTCACTTAAATGGCCTAGTGACAAGACAATGAACCAATCACAATTAACTTGAACACTCTGCTGGATTGCTCTGGGGCTCACATAACTTTGTGTGTGTGGGGGGGGGGGGGGGAGCCCTCGTGGCGAAGAGGTTAAGGTGTTTGCCTCTCATTCGAAGGTCCCGGGTTCGAATCCGGAACATTTTCCTTCTCTAAAAGTGTCTCCTTTCACCTTCTTTCCTTTTCTCTTGCAATATTCTGTCATCTGCTTTCGTCTCCACTTTTTCCCCCCCACCCCTCACCTGCTTTGCCCCCTCCACTGGGCTCCTGAATTTTTCTGCAGCCTTTCTACTGCTACTCCTTGGCTCCTTCTTACTTGTCTTACTTGTCTTACTTATCCACTGTGTTGGGGTCACTGCAGTCGGAACATGTCCATCTCTGCTTTCCCCCCCCCCCTCTTCAGGATCCATCCCAGAGTCTGTCTACTTATGGTCTCCATCATAATCTGGTTGGAGATCCATCGGACTAATCCGCACAGATGGCTGTGTTTCCCCTCTTTCTTTGGATCCCTTTCTCCTTCAATCTACTTTGAGTGTGGGAACCGCTATCCGCCCTATTCTTTCTCAAATGTTACCTTACAGTGGTTAGGACGGTTGGTGGGTCCAGTGTCAAATTCCCTCCGACGTTAGCTTCTCCAGCCAGCTTGTCTGCTCTCTCGTTGCCGGTTACCACCGTGAGACCCGGGCAGAAGATCCAGGCCTCTCGTTCCAGGCTGCTCTCCCTGATCATCTTTCAGCCACACACCTGATCTTGTGATAGGAAAAATCTACACTTCTCGGAGGTTCCGTTTGCAAGTTGCGCACATTAAAGATCCCTTGGAGGTCAAAAATCGACAAGAGTAGGCTTTGGCCGACACCCGGGCAAAATTGTACATTTCCTACAAACTGAAAATGTTTAATGTGTCCCCCTCGCTCATATGCAGTGAAACACTTAAGGAAAAAAGCAGCAACATAATTTTGGCTTAGAAAAGTGTACAGTCTATCATGTTTATTTTTAGCCCGCCTACTGTGGGCTATGTTTCGGCACAATTCGACAGGAGCACTTTTGAGATGTTACGTCTTATTAATATTAATGAACCGCCAAACTCGCTACTTGTGTCGTCATCGCTTGGGTTATCCCAAACAGCGATATATAGGTCAGATTACGACTGTTTAATATCCTACTATGTTTAGTTAAAGAGCGTGGACTTTGACTTGTCAAAGTACGAGGTAGATATTTTTCGGCGCTATAGACACGAAAAGACAGTTACTTCGCCAGTGAGGACCATGTTTTAAAACATTTGGCTAGTGCTTGTTTGTGGCTTCTTTTTGAATTATCGAGGTTGCTTTACGTAATAGAACATTAAAACAGTTTAGGCGGCACTGCACGACCATGCTCTATGGACGAACCGTTCCTGCCGTACCGTAATGAATATACTAGACTACTTATCATAATACCTTTTGATTGCTGTTATAACCCCTCAACTTCCTATTTTCGTTGTTCAAGTTCCAAAGACCACCCATTTTTGCAAAGTTTTTTTAAAGACTAGTTTCTGTCTCTCTGCATCGAATGTGTTGAATGTAATTTTAGCTAAAGGTGACTAGGCCTATGCTTTTATAATAAAATAGTCAAATATCAACTTTGAAAGATAATCATATGGTACAGGCTGAGTTCTATCTCAAATTTGATGTCTACCCATGGTCCGGAGAATTGGGACACACATCACACTTTATCCCACTGGTGTCCCAGTTTTCCTGCTGCACATAGATTAACCTATCCAGTGCAAAATTATCTCATCGAGATGGAACATTGTGCAAGAACAATTTGGTTCTCATATTGGTATGCAGCCCAAAATACATCGACTTGCTTTGTTGTTCAAGAATTCTAATACCACTTTCCTTGTTTTGTTTGTTTGTTTGTTTGTTGTTTGTTGTTTGTTTTGGTGGTTTGTTTTTTGGTTTGTTTTTTCTGGGTGTTTTGGGGGGTGGGGGGGGTGGGGGTCCTTTTTCCAGAATTCCCCCGTATTTACAGACGAAAAGCTGAAGTGGGATTTACCCTATCATGTGAAAATATGAAAATGTCAGTAAAGGCTATTCAGAATGGTAAGACTATCCATGAAGCATCAGCAGATTTCCGGTGTGTCAAAATCGACACTCGTTGGGTGTAAAAGGTGAAAGTATTCGCTGGTGCAAGGCTTCTGTCGAATTACCAGCAAAAAAAGCACGAGAATGGACACTTGCCGACTATTTGAACACGACATTTTATGGGCTCACAACAAACCAGACAAGTACGTTAGCTTAGTAAATGTCAATACAGAACAATGTCGAAGTTCCAAAGTGTCGGAATGACAACACAGTGACTGGTAAAAAGCAGCTATTCCACTTTCTGCCAAGGTGCCCAGATTTGTCTCTGCACACTCTGGAGGCGACTTCTAAACAAAGCGTCGGTTTTTCAACAGAGTGAATGTACTTAGGTCTTTCCAAATTTCTGTAGTAGTGGCAGCTACCAAGGTATCTGTGTTCACAGTATGAAACCTAGATGAATTTGGATTCAAAACTGTGCAGTGCACCCCCCCCCCCCAACCCCCTCTTCCAAAATATTGCACTCAAAGGCCAGAAACAGGTTGGGAAGATCACATCACAGGATCGTTGTGAACTTGTCATCATTAAAGAAAAACTGGTGTGTCGTTTCTGTAAACTGATCTTCTCTACCACCTGTCTCCTGATCTTTCAATGAAAGTTTGAAGGATATAGGAGGAATGGAACTGCAGAGGGATTCCTCTTCTTAGTGTTGAGCAATGAGTAGCATATGAACTCAGACATTTTCCTCGGAATGATGGTACACTTCATTTCTTCTCTTGTACTAGCAAGGAAAATCAAGTGATTTAAATAATGGACAGGCCTAGAGTCATTTGTCAAGATCGTTGTGCATGTAATCCCCCTATCACCCCACGCAAGAAATTACACAGCTATTTGTTATGACAGTATATGGTACCATGAAAGCACATTTTAGTTTAATTCTTAACAACTCCATGTTCCAAAGTCCAGGAAGAAAGATCACCAATACACATTATAATATGGCATCTGTTATGAGCAATGAATAGATGAGAGCAGCCACTCCTGAAAGCATTATGTCTGGCTTCAAAGTGTAAGGGATCTGGCTTCTGAATGAATTGATGTTTGAAAAACACGATTTTTGTCGTCATCTGTAACTGATTGAGTATAACAAGATCAAGGCTTATCAGCTCCTTCCATCCCAATCTCAGCTCCTTCCACCTGTGAAGCCATGTCCCACTCCACCTTAAATCACCGTCCCAATTTAACTGCTATTATCCATGTTCCCCACGTGCTTATATTTTAGTTAAACCATGTATAATTCTGTTAATAATCAAAATAAAGGCACATACTTGTTATATGTTATATTGTCCTTCGTGTGTTATTTCAGACATACATCCGTATTGTATTTTCGAGGTCTCCTTGCATTCCTTTAACTGGTCGTCAATAGTCAACATTTTCGTGCACAAAACATTGTATTCTTTTTTGTGGGAAAAAATAACGTATTTTAGTATGTGTCATCTTTTTTTAGATTACATTGTCAGCAGATATAACCTGATTAATTGTACAGCCTGCTCTGTGTATTTATGTACAGAGGCGTCCAAAATAAACCCCTTGAAAATGTAGTCACCCAATAAGAGTGTTAAAAGCCTTGCACACTCAAGCAGCATACACATGTAAAGCTAAATTAATTCTACATCACATGATACATTAATAATTCATCTATGTTAAGAAACACCGGAACTCTGGTCACTCAGACTTCGCAAAATTATCCAAAATTGTCTTGGCGCGTGTATTGTGGAGCATCAATATTGATACAACAAACATACATTGCACATCCAATAAATGGAGCATTGTGTCTTCAATAAACAATATTTCATTACGATATTTCAAACAAAACGGAAAACACGGCAATCACAAATACCACACACAACTTGGACTTAACAATAATAAATTGGTTTATTGTTATTTGTTCAGGAGCCACTGGTTTTGTTTCATGCACGAATCCTTTGGGCATCGACTCTGTTAAATATTGGACATAATTTATCAGCCATTTTGATCTTCAACAGACATATTTATAGTATTATATCTTCTCTTCATTCTGTGAAAATTTCATGAAGATTGGGAGAAAAAAAGTGGAGTTATTCAAAAAAGTATAGAGAAAAGTTGCGTTTTGAGAAAATGGCCGATAAAGAAAAATAAAATACTGACTTAATGAGGAAATGGCGGTGGCAAACATGCCCGGTATTGGACAAAATATGGTTTTAGGGTTTTTTATGCGATGGAATAGTTGTAGGAAAAACTGAGGAGGCTAAAAATGCCTACAACTTAAATTCCATAATTTTGAGCCGAATTTTGACTTTGGGGTGCACCCCCCCCCCCCTCCCCACAACCCCTCCTTTAACTGAATGATGTCAAATATGTTGACAGGTTATCGATGTCATCATCCATAATATTAAAAGGCACATGATTACAAAAGGCATTTTATCTGACAGGTTCATCACGTTGCTTGTGCTCATCCTGATAAGTACTGAAAGATGTCTGTTTTGAGCGATGTTGAAGATTAATAAGTCACGACATCCTGTCCATCAACTATTGTAGTCTACAGAAAATGCATTGGTATCTTTTGGGGGCGTACTAATTGAGTGATAAGGGTTGCGATAAAAATACTAATGTATCTGAGTTTGATTCCCGTTCCCATTACAAAGCACGTTGCATCTGTAGGAACAACCCTTATCCCTGAACAATTATACAACAAGTGGACTCTTTCTTATCGGTGAAGACAGCGAAGGGAATGATAGCGTACTTCACCTTATACGACCTGCAACGTTGTTAATCTCCAAGGGAATCGAAATTGTAATGCCCAGAGCTCATTACCCATTAGCTACTTTTGATTCATTTGATATGCCCTGAGTCAGCCAGGACTTTCCTTAAAAGAGGGGTAAAAGCTGCCATTAATAGGCACAATTTTATGAAAATCTTCAAAATGAAACAGATTTCTTTTATTCAGGCCACACAACTGATGTGTTTGACATGTCGGGTAGAAACAGTCAAATACATGATTATTAGCGGAAGAGACGCATGACATTACGAGCTTAAGTTTGTTGTTTGCGTGAAGAACGCAAAAATGCAGGATGTTGATTTGGAAGACACGCCTCGTAAAAAAAAAGAATCTGAAAAACGGGGCATGGAGTAATCTTGAGCTCAGAGGACTAGTTTTCTGATTGTGTCCACACAAAATCACTGCCAACCACAACAACTGAGGTTATCATTCTAAGATTACCATCAAAGTGGCTTTTGTAACGGTATACATACTTTATATCCAACCTTTGTTTGGCTATAACACAACAGGCAAGGTTATATATCACGAGCATAGCCAGAATAGCAATCGCTCCTGTTTATGTGATTCAACATGGGTTGACGTGTAATGACCCTCTATTCTTCACAATCTCGAGCTACCTTTGCACATTCTGCCATATCCAGGCCAGTTCATGTGTTTATGTTGTCCATCTAAGTAACTATTTGCCTGTCCCTCGCTCTTCTGCACCACATCCTTCCTTCAGGCACTTCGTTCGCTATGGACTCATTTCGTTTTAAGTGGCCATGGTATTGCTTTTCCTAAACTCTATATTATTCAGCAGGGATTGTTTGATACAGCTCATTGTTCGTCTTTTTCTGCTTTCCAATTTATTCAGGCAGCTCTACGGTAGCACCACATCGCAAACGCAGTTATTTGTATTTGTTCTCTTTTTTTTGTCAAAGTCCAAGTCTCAGCGCCATATAGAAATATGGGGAAGATGTAGCATTCCAGCAATTTTTTTCTTAAGTTAAGAGATAGTTTCAAGGATTTGAAAAGTTTGTGCGCTTGGCCGGATCTTGTTTTTTGCATTTGCTGTTCTTATGTTTATTTCTTTTTCATTTCTTCCACTGTCTGTGATTGTTGCCCCTAGGTGTTCGAACTGGTCAACTTTATTCAATTCTCTCCCCATCTATGGTTATGTTTTGTTGTTTTTCCCATTGATTTTGATATGCTCATTGTTTTTGTTTTCTTGGCTTCATGTCGAGGCCTGCCTTACTGCTGTTTATTTTCACTACTTTCACAATTTCAGAAATATTTTGGCTCCTGTTTGAAAGCTGGACTGTACCGTCTACGTATCTGAGGTTTTGACATTCTCTAAGAATAAGATGATACACAGATAGGGAGAGAGGACACAGCCTTGTCTCACCCCTCTATGGATTTCAGTATAGTCTTATAGTTCATTACACACTTTAATTGCTGCTTTCTGCTACAAGTAGAGATTTCCTATGATTTTGATATCTTTGCCATCAATACCTATCTTCTCCAAATACTCTATCAACCTGATGTGATGGATTATGTCGAAAACTTTTGAGTAATCAATAAAACAGAGGCCTTTTGGACTTGAACAGTTTTCTGGGCTATTGTGTTCGTGCACAAAATATTCCTTTTCTTGTGTCACTTCCAGGCCTGAAGCCGAACTGATCTTCTCCACTTCCTTTCTCAATGTTGCCCTTGATTGTCTCCAAAATGACTTTCAAAAATGTTTTCGTAATATGTGGCATTAGACTGATTGCCCCGAAGTCCATGCATTTTGTTGCTTTTTTTTTTTTGGGGGGGGGGGGGGGGTTGTAATATAAACCCATGGAGTAGCTCTTCTGTTATATGTCCTGAGTTGAAAAGTTCTGTCATAGTGTCAATGCCAAACTGATCTAATTGCTTCAGCATTTCTGTGTTTATGCCATCTTCACCTAGCGCTTTTCCTTTTTCTGGTGTTTTAAATGGGAGCTCTATCTCTGATTTTAGAATGTTGGGACCATTGTTGTTGCTTGGTAGGGGGATCTTTTATCTTCAAATAATTCTCATATATATTCTGCTCACCTTCCTAGGACTTTTTCTTTTCTTAGATAACATTTTGCCATCTGACAATATCTTGTTCGGCTTTTTTCCGATGAGTGCCTTAATGTTATCGTGCATATCTATCTCGAGTTGCTTGATCTATTTCCTATATTCATTTCTGAACACTTTCTATCGATCCAGTCTTCCTCGGTCTCTTTTCATTTTAGTTGAATTAACTTCTCTAAGTATTTGCATTTTGATGTCTTTTGGTTCTCTTCCGCTCCGTCGTTAGATCTAAGATTTTTTCAGTGATCAATGGTTTTTGTGTTGTTCTCTCTTTAATTGACAGTTGTGATTTTTTACTCCACATTAGATTCTGTCTCTGAAGTTTTTTCATTTAAAGTCTGTCATTTTAGTTGCAACTTTTTCTTCCGAACTGTTCCATTGCTGTGTTTCTGAAAACTTCGTATCTGTTTTTAACTTCCGTTAGGTAAGCCATTCTTTCTTCTTCTGGTTTTAATTTCCCCCAGTCAATGTGTTTGTTGGTTTTCCTGTCAACCCTTTTCTGTAGATTCTTCAGCTTTATGGTAACTTCTGTATTGAGGGGGTCAAAGTTTATGTCAGCTCCTTGATATGTTTTACACTGTTCATAGCTGTTTCTGAATCCTTTTCTTATTATGGTGTACTCAAGTTGGTGTCTGTCAACATCTCCATGGCTCCTCCATGCATATAGTTTTCTTGGTGGTTGTTGAAAGTAGGTGTTTGCTATCATTAGATTATTCTCCTCACAAAAATTTAGGAGTCTTTCTCCTTTTCTGTTACGTTCTCCTAATCCGTACTTGCCAGTGGTGTCTTGATTTAGCATTCATGTCTATAGTTATAACAAGTACTTCTTTCGATTTTACTTCTTGCAGGATTATATCCATTTCTTCATAATACTATTCAATCTATTCAGTTTCATATGTAGAGATTAGGGTATATGTCTGGTGCACTGTGATGTTGAATCGTTTTGATTAAATTTTCAATAGGATGTTTCTTTTAGCTTACTGGCCAATATCTCATAATCTGTTTCTCAAGCTTTTCTTTTAGTAATATTTCTACTCTATGTAGATGCTGAGTGTCCCCAGAATGTATGAAGATGAAGCAAATTTTCTTTATTACACCTTCATAGGTCCTATGAGTGTCGGATATACATAAAATATCTTTGTCCAGCCCACTTTCTTCTTTTACTAGGTTCCCTGGTTTGTAGAGGGTTTTCACATTCCATGTTTCCATTTTAAAACATTTCCTTCCACTGTTTGGATGGCTACCGTCAGACTGCAGCCCTCCAGAGGGAATTTGATTGCCAGCCTCATCATTAACCTTCCTCTATGAAGCAATACTAGCTCCTTCCCTGTTTATAACTGCAACAGTCATCGACCGGGCAGGGGGGTTCCGATGTGTCTGTTTGATGGTTTGTTTTATTTCTTTAAATATCTTCTTTTTTTTGTCATTACATTACTTTGGGGACAATACTGTGATACGTTCATTACCTTTTCTACGGTGGCCGGCCACAGTCGTCTTTTGGGTCTTGACGTGCCCAGGTGAGCCAAATTCAATGAAGCTTTGCAGAGTGTGTAATTTGAAAACGTCATTACTTATCCCGACCCAACTGGACATGATCCAACCCGATCCGACCCGATTCAATATTGTATTTGATGGATTAGTTTTTAGCATCATAGATTGGAGGAGTGTGTACGGCTATGTTGGATGGTTTAATGCTAAACAACGTTTCTGTGTGGATAACCCAACCGCTAACTTCCCACTTGCATTTTTAAAAACTCTTTGAGGACGCTCACTTTATATGACAACGCATGAAAACGTGCTATTTTGAGGCACTTTCAAACAAAGCATAAGTTTGTTAATTTTACTATTTTAAGATTGTTTTCCAATGAGCAGCCTGTGAAAGGTCTATGACTTGGATCTATTGCTCGCTAGGCCCCATAGATGTTTTGCGTAGGACAAGTTGCACCAGAATCTCTGTTTCTGTCTTTACGGCTGCGTGCCCACACACCACGCACAATGGTTACGTTGGTACCGTACAAGTTTTGTCTACAGACAACAAATATTGTGCGCATTAAAGTACCATAAAAGTCTGTTTTTTCTCCTTACTGTAAATCCACATTAGCCAGCAAACCACTGGAACAGTCTGAGAGACCGCAAACACACACACACACACACTCACACACACACACACACACACACACACACTCTCTCTCTCTCTCTCTCTCTCTCTCTCTCTCTCTCTCTCTCTCTCTCTCTTCCCCATGTCTCTATCTCCACTGAAACTGTTTGTCTGTCGCAAAACACCTCCACCCCCTTGCCGACGGACATCGGAAAAGATAATACGAGTGGATCTAGATCTAGATCGATATGATGTAACATACAATCTGTTTCGCCTGTTTCTTTGGCTGCTGGTTAGGTAAAGTTACCAACCGGTGGAAATATAATATATTGAAGATTCGCACTGCAACTCTTTTCACCGAAAGTGACGAAGAAAACCCCACAAAAAAACCCGTACATTACGTTCTGTTATTTCCCATATATCCTTATTCTTACACATCAAATGATTAATGTAATTTGAACATAGCATTACCACTGAATTACATGGGTTATTTGGGGTGGGGTGGGGGGAGGGGCGCTGTTAGATACTTAGCGGTAAGATTAAGGCGAGATATAAACACACCTCAAAGAATAATGGTATACCAGATAACATTTTCGTTAAAGATTTAGGAGATATGTTTCAACCTTGTCTCTCAGAACCAGCAGGGCTGTAATGGATATAACGTCTTAGTAGAAAGAACAAGATACTAGATAAAAATTCTCTCCCCCTCGAATTTGGACGTTTGCCTACGACGACGAAGCGCTGATCTACTAAACCAAACCAGTCTCATTTAACTGTCTCCTGAACAATTAGCAAGGTAAAGAGATTGTTCATTTTAAGGTATAAAATAGTTGTACAATATCAAGAGTGTCGTTTGGCATGTACATAACAAGTCAAATATATATAAGATTACATGGTGGTTCTTGCAAACACTTTCAATATTGACCTTACTTACGAGAGCTAGAGATAACGTGAATGGGAAATGCTAATGGTTTTATGGCTTACAAGAAGCTAAGATCACTAGATCTAGTACACAAAATTTACTGCTGAACTGCTTTTACCGTAACCTGCAAGGACTTTTGACCTCGTTTGATTTCGTTTTCTTGTCTTGTTATGAGGACAGTGTGCATTATTTGTTAGTAAAGTTGCTCTTGGGCAAGTTAAATTCGTTTCCTTCCGATTTTACTTACATAAATGTCTGAACATGAGAATACATTTCACTCACACAAGATACAGTAGGGTGTTGACTTAAACTCGCACTATATAATATCCTAACTGTGCATTCTTTTATAACTCTGCTTAGGTGGCGCTCATTTAATTATTTGGAACTGCAGGAAGGGCAAAGAGGGAAAAACTAATACGAAACGGGTGCTTTGTCTTACATCTGCGCGCCTATGATGATCATCAGCACAGAGACGTTTTCATAGAGAGTGAAAAAAAAAACCCGGCGGACACGACAGCGCCCGGTTTAGAAAACTGAAATTTGAGCCTATGGCTGTTGGAGACTAGTCTTTCTGGACTCCGCAAAAAACAGAACTGCATAGAATACGTTTTCGAACCCCGTACTGATAACAACAATCTTGTCAAAACAGGATAGACTCCTTTGCTACAAAACTCTCTCTCTCCCTCTCTCTCTCTCTCTCTCTCTCTCTCTCTCTCTCTCTCTCTACTATATATATATATATGGCGCGAAGTCACCCATCTGCAAGGGTCAAGTACACTCCCAATCAAGGTAAAATTAGGTGGCGTTTAATTTTTGTAAAATGTTCTTTCGCGTTTGTACATGCATGAACCAATAAAAATAAACGGTAGAACCAAAACTTGCTCACATACTTTTAAGGGGGGGGGGGAAAACTTGCTCACATACTTTTAAGGGGGGGGGGGGGGGGGGCTACACCCCCAAAGTCAAAATTCGGCTCAAAATCATGGAATTTGAATTGTAGGCATTTTTAGCTTCCTCAGCCTCTCCTACAACTATTTCATCGAATAAGAACCCCCAAAAATCGTATTTTTGTCCACACCGGGCATGTTTGTAACCACCATTTCCTCATTAAATCAGTATTTTATTTTTCTTTATCGGCCGTTTTCTCAAAACGCTACTTTTCTCTATACCTTTTTGAATAACTCCACCATTTTACATCCAATCTTCATGAAATTTTCACAAGATGAAGAGAAGAGGTAATACTAAAAATGTGTCTGTTGAATTTTTAAAATATGGAATAGATTTTGGTGGTGGTGTCTGGAGTGTGGATTTTCACGGATTTTTCGCAAAATTGAATGCTACCTCAGGAAAAAATTCATTAAAAATTTTCTAATTCGTTTAGGAAAAAAACAACAGACAAATTTTTAGATTTAATGTTTGTGAACACGCTTAAGACATGTCAATAAAATCCAGTATGGCGGCGTATCCATGGAAACGAAACTTTTTTCAAAAATTTGATTGCGGATTTTAAAACTCCTTACTATGCTTGTTATATGTGTCAAATTTGGTAAAATTCGGTCCTGTAATAAGCCTCCAGGTGTAGATCCCCCCCCCCCCTTAAGTTAGTTGGGCAAAAGCCGAGATATGTGTAGAAGTGTACTTGGGTGTGCAAGTGTGATGCCTTGTTACTTTCAGAGCGCAGTTTAAAAAAGAACATTAGTAACTTTTCAGTTAGAAACGAAAAAGCAGTACACAACGGAAGGAATTTCAGCACGTAGGCTACTCCTCGTCTATTTGTATAGAATGTTCGTATGTTTTTCTTTGTTCTAAACGTATCAAGAACCAGATTAATACATGTAAAGGCAGACATGTTGCTTACTGCCTTTTTCGTGAACTGACAACATAGCCTGTCTTGGCTGTTTATGAGTTGTATACATGTGATAACCAAACACTTATGCAAGCTACTTTTTCCCCATTTGCACAAGGCTATCCCTTTTCTCTCAAAGATAGAACAAAATTATGCTTCTTCCTCTCTGTGTGATCATTTATTTGTTTCACAGAATGTCTCTCCTGTTATGAATACTGATGCTATTTTATACATATAAAACATAATATTGCACTCTCCGCATCTCTGAGGTCAGGTCGGCTGGGAATAAAAGTGATACATAACCGAAAACAGGCGAGGAGCGAACTGTTCGTGGGCGCCATCTTAAAATAGAAAACCAGGGATTCTCTTTGGTTTAATATTACATCAGTTGTGTGTCTTCGGTGTAGCAATCTCCAGTAACCACAAACGGGAACCAAGATCTGACTGGCGCTCAGCCTACCTATTGTCGTTGCTACGTCACGGGCAAGCCAAAGAGCGCTGAGACTTTTAGCTTATGGACCTGCGCGGGCTACATGCTCTTGACTGCACTATGGTAAGTGTATTTGGGCACGTATTGTCATGTTTTCACAAAACTGTATACCGTACAACTGTAAACAACAGCTAGTACCTTCCCTAAGTATATAAATACAGTGGTATCCAAAAGAAAATTGAAACTGTATTCACCCAGTTATTGTATGACAGCATGGTCTTACCCACTCATACCAATTTGAAGCTATATAAACTATACTTCGTCTTATCTACGATTAAAGTTGCCCGAGGAACGGTCACGCAAAACTAAACTTGGACAATGTTTATGAAATCAGAGAAACTTATAATTAATGCGTTTTCGATTGCATTAGGGTGTATCAAAATTGCTGAAAAAAGTATCGAATATCAAATGGACAGAGGGTTAAATCTCTTAGAATGGACCCTTTGCACATGGACTGTTTACATTTTGGACATGATTTCTATTATTTCATCCCTAATGCAAATCAGAATTTTAGACAAAGCGTCTGAATTTAGAGCAAAGTCACCCTTCTTCAGTTTTCGTTTCGTGGGGCTCTACATATTTTCTATAGATTTCATACCATGGTACCAGAGCAAATTTTTCAGGTGGGCATTCCATCGTGGGTACGTTTTGGTCTTCCATGAAATGTCTAGTACCGTTGACCTTGTGGGAAGGTTCTTTGTCATGCATGAAGATATCTGCTTGAATGACAAGATGTTGAAATGAGGGTAAGATACGACATCCCAGCACTTGCACGGAGTAATCCCCCGCAAAAGCTTCCTTTCATTCTCATGGGTTTTGTCCGTCCAACCATGTCACCCCAAATCATGACAGTTCAATTATAGTCTCTGTTCCTCACTGATAGATGCTTATGTCCAAAACGGTTCGTGCTCTACATAAAAAGAATGGCTACTGTTCAAAGTATTGAGAAACACATTAAAGTTGTAGGAAGTCTTAATTTTTACGTGATAGTTGTCATTGCATTGTTTGCCAATCTGTTTCAAACAATACTTATGAAACACCATTGTTCATTGTAGATAATGTACAAATTTATAATCATTTAATAAGCAATATGTGTCCATTCCCCACCCTTATACCCTTTGCAAGTTGCTCCGATTCCTGAAAAAAAATGCCATTGTCAAGGTTAATTTTGAGTGAACGTACTTCGGACCACTATTATGGTAGATGTAACATTTATCTTGCTTTAACTTGGTATGCTGCATGAGTAGTGAGTAGGAAGAGCAAGGCTTTTACACGATAATCGGGTGAATACATTTTCTAGTGTTTTCAACGTCTTCTTATACCTCATATTATCACGTATATGAAGGCTTTTAAAAAAACCACAATATATATGATAGTTATGTCTGTGTTTGTGTGCATGAGTGTTTGAGTGTTTATGTGTGTGGTTATATATATATATATATATATATATATATATATATATATATATATATATATGTGTGTGTGTGTGTGTGTGTGTGTGTGTGTGTGTGTGTGTGTGTGTGTGTGTGTGTGTGTGTGTGTGTGTGTGTGTGTGTTCTTGATTAGCCTTATCTTTACTTCTTGAATCCTCTTACAACACAATTGTGACTTTCATTGATATGGACTTAGTTTGTCAGAATGTCCGTTGCTCGATTCATAAGCCTTTTGTTATAACTACGTTGGTGCACCGTTTTTCAAATGTAATTGACTTTTATGTAGATGTTTTACACCTCATTGACACAATCTATCATTTAGTTGGTGGCGTGCTTCGACCCTGTCTGATGTTTTAGAGGACAAAGATAGCTGATAAAAATTATAATTTATTTGTATATAAAATATTGTATGAATATACTAAGGAGTCAAGTTAAACCGGAACGGTGAATTCGAAAACAGTGGTAAACCAAAAGAAAATATACCCCTGACTTTTTTTTCTTTTTCTTTGTAGAAAATCAATCTTTTTGCAGCAATGCCCCCATGTCTATACCGAAAAGAATTCTGATGATCTTGTTGACTAATTAATATTACCTACCAGCCCCCAAGTAACACAAATTATCCAGTCATGAGCTCTTCAAGATAGCGAAACTGTCAAGGTCGTACGTGTATCGCCAGTGTGCTCAGATAACTGTTTGCCCTGCCAATGGGCCAACTAATTTTGTTTAAGGCATGGTGAAGCAATGATGGCGATTGTATGTCTTTAGCGCAACCTTTGGTTGGTGAAAGCCTTTAATTATTCTCTGAAGTTAGTTCACAAATTTCTACACATGAGCACCTGGCGGCATTTGGGGTGTTTTAAGACGTCACAGACACTGAACTTTTTAACGCCTCTACTCTATGTTCTGGGCAACTCATTCGTATGTTCTGTTTGACTATTCGACAGATTAAGCAAGCTGACAATGCCAATGATAAAGCACAATTCGAGTAGCTGTAGTTCAAATTGCAGTAGGTGAGCAGGAAAAAATCAAATTTTCTGAAAGTATAGCATTCCCAACTTTACGTTGTCGGCATTCATCGCTATTTGAGCAACCCTCTCTCAACCAATAACCGAGCTAAACCGAAGAAAATACTTTTATACACTGTTATAATTGAGAATGTGTCGGCAAATGAGTTTGGAACAAGAAGCCAAAACATGAGAATAGGTCATCCCAGGTCGAGTTTCATTCATTTCTACAAGTGGTTACCCTAACATCTTCCATCGATTTTCCTACATGTGTGTGTATGTGGGTGTGTATGTGTGTGTGTGTGTGTGTGTGTGTGTGTGTGTGTGTGTGTGTGTGTGTGTGTGTGTGTGTGTGTGTGTGTGTGTGTGTGTGTGTGTGTGTGTGTGTGGAAGAAAAAAAAAGTAGAATGAGAACAATAACAACAACAACAATACTAATGTTATTTTTGTTTTGACACGCAGAAGAGAAATGTTTTAACTTGAATTCACCATTGTGTTAGACGTGTTCTTTTTCTCCCTGGTATTACCCTCTCTGTCCTGTGTCTGGTCAGAGGAAACATTCTTCATCGACATACATCACAACAAATACAGGGGCTCCTCAAGGATATGTTTTGTCACCAGTTTTATTCACACTATACACGAACGATTGCCAAATAAACAACAGTAACATCAAGTTGATAAAATTTGCAGACGATTAAAAAATAATTGGGCTAATTCAGGCTGACCATAACGAAACCGCTAACCGGAATTTTGTACTTAATTTATCTGAATGGTGTGAAAATCATAAGCTGCTTTTAAATGTGGAAAAAAAAACAAAAAAACTTGTCGTTGATTTTAGAATAAAGAAACTGCCCCTGCAGCCACTCAAAATGAAATGTGAAAACAACGAACAAGTGTCAGACTATAAGTATTTGGGTGTTACAATAGACAACAAACTCAACTGGCGTGTCCACACTTCTCTCCTGCATAAAAAAGTGAACAAAAGACTATTTTTTCTTAGAAAGCTAAAGTATTTTAAAGTTATTAAAACATTGATGTCCATGTTCTACCATTCAACCATAGAAAGTATGATCAACTTTTGTATAACAGCATGGGCCGGGAACACAAGACAACAAGATAACGAAAAATTATATCGTCTAATACGGAAAGCATGTAAAATTTCAACATCTTCATTCCCGTACTTGGATGAATTGTACATAACAGCTTGCACTAAGAAAATTAATTCCATCTTTTTAGACAACAAACATCCCTTGTTCCCTCAAATAAAAACATCAGTCAGAAGTAAAAGACCCATGCTTCTGATCTGTAACAAAGAAAGATATAGAAGGTCATTTTTACCATCATCTATTAAAATGCTTCCATCTTAACCATCTTGTTTAGTGTACTTACGACCTTAGAGCATGCATCAAAATAACATTGAGTGTGTATCTAGCTTACGATTACTATTGTTTATATTGCTGCTCATTTATATTATGTATGTGATTGTAAGCCTACCTGTGTGTGCATGTGCGTGCACGTGTGTACGTGTGTGTGTTTGTGTGTGTGTGTGTGTGTGTGTGTGTGTGTGTGTGTGTGTGTGTGTGTGTGTGTGTGTGTGTGCGTGTGTGTGTGTGTGTACTCGTGGTGGAACACCAAACCAATGTGCCAGGATCTGGACAATAAAGATGTATCTTATTTTATCTTATCTTATCTTATCTTATCTTATCTTATCTTATCTAAAATCCTTATCTTTTGAGCGAGATATATCTTACGGGGGGGGGGGGGTTATAATGAGGAAACTAGTTAACGAAGGCTGTCTCTTGGATGGGGTTAGAGTTAAAAACTAAGAGTAAATGTGCAATTTTAAAACTATAACCGATGTCGTAGTATTATGATAACTACATGCAGGGGCGAAGCGTCTATATAATCAAATAATCACTGCTTCCCTTTCTAATTTTGAAACATTGTCGCTGTCAAATTCATCCTTAAACGTAAACCTCATAAATTAAATGTCAAAAGACGTTCGTAATCAACAAATAAAGTGAGGCTGGAATAGAGTTGAAGGGAACATGTGCATGGCAGTCAAAGCTGTTTCATTGCCACATATACCCTGTTCACCCCTTTGGGGCCACAGTTAAAATAAATCACCAGCCCTGATTAAGTAAGCTTACTAACACTGGTCGAGTCTACCTCACAAATGTGAGGGGAACTAACTCTTAATAATCTCTTGACTGCTGCTTGTGCTTGTTTTTTTTCCTCGACTTTTTACCGTCCTATAATCAGATCGTGACCTCGATTATGACACCAGCTCCTGGCCGCGAAAGGCTAACAAAAACAGCCAAATGTGAAATTTAAAAAATAATAATTGTCATGTTCTACCAAAGAGTTAGACTCACTGGTAGATCTATAACATATAGATCTAGTACTGACGTCTCTGCTTCTTTGCTTTATGTTTATGTATTCACATCTAAAGTTAAGTTTAATTTTAGTGGGAACTGATATTTAATAAGATACTTTCCCGATTATTTTGGCGGTTGAACATACAATATGAATTCCGGATTTGTTTTCATTCACAACTCAGAGTCGCCGCCTCGAGTAAGATTCTTGTGTGATATCTACAGGCCCTATCTGGTCCCATTTCACTTTGATTACCCTGTCAAACAAGTCAGCCTTCGCCCCTGACTACATGTACCATGTTTTGTGATATTGTGTGAACAGATGATCACTTTGATAGGAGATTTCCTTTCAACTCTCTGTATTCCGGCGTATCACAGTATTGAGAACTTGTCTTTGTAACATCAGGACACGGTGATTCCATCATTGCTTCCTCTGAATGCAAAGTGATTGTGTAATCAAAATATAATATGGTCAGCTTACTATCAATGCACATTCAATTGCAAAGAGCAGCATTGTACTGAGAAATGTTACTGTTTAACAGTTTAACTGTTTGGTTTTTGAGGTTTTTAGAAGAGATTCACGCTACTACCAGAAAGGTAAAAGTCTACTTACTATTTAGAGCTTACTGGATGGTGTTCTGGTGTGGTTTGCTCCTTCTTTCCTATGAAACATATATCGTCGTCATCTCCACTTCTATTTTGTGTTTATTCATCATCATTGCCTTTCTCACCCTGCACCAGGGTATAGGCCACGGACAAACACCCCACACTTTTCTCTATCCTGGGCTAGCCTCTTGGTGTTATTCCATGTCTTCCCACTTTTCTGTACATCGATTTCTGTGATTCTTGTGTTTATTACTCTCTTGTAACACCTCTTACTTTATGCAGTTGCGAGCGTCGTAAAACCTCTACTAAAAATAAACTAAAGAGCTTACTTGACGTACTACATACATCCTGTGTCTCCACTCATATCTGTCGCCATGACATCACGCTCGAAAACGGATGGATGGGAGGCTTAAACAGACTTTTACAACATCTTTAGATCGATATTTCTTCAATGAAAGCGCTATTTAAGGGAGTGGTAGATTGCTCTTTTTCTCTGGAACTGTTGGAAGGGTGACAGTGATTCGATTTCGGAGTGGGACATTCTTAGTGTTACATCATTTCAGTTTGCTAGGCTCTCCCTTCATTTAGCTCAGTCCTATCTTTGTTTCTTGATCACCCTCGTGACATTAAATTATAGTAGAATAAAACATTCACCATTCGTCCTTTCTTCCTTTACTTTTGCTTTAAAACTGATTGCCTCGGGGCGTATTTGTTATCCGCCACCTATTGAAATGATACATACATTCCTTTATTAAAACGAAGAAATATCATTATTAAGTCACGACATCTAGCCTCTTCTAATAAAGCAATTATTGATTTAAAAACATAATGCACTAATGTGAAATGACGTTTTGAAGATTGCTGGTGCACCTCAGTTGAGAATGGAAGGAGATTCAGATTAAATATCAACAATCCATTGAGCTATCATTTGGATTTTGTATAGTTTTTTAAAGGATATTTTGCAAGCGCTTTGATCCTCCAATCCACCTGTTTTTCTATGCTCTTACAGCTTTAAGATTTCATCAGTTTCTTGTCTTGTGTTTTCTTTTCTGACTTTCAAAAAAGCATCCTCTTGGAGGTTGAAGAAAATACAGCCGCATAAGAGCTAGTCCATTTTAAAGCTTCTGCCGGCTGATGCTGATAAGTGTTTGAAAAAATATCACTCAGGTGTTATTTCGGCAAACATTGTCTCCC
>NW_004797619.1:392682-393863 GCF_000002075.1 Aplysia californica | reverse complement strand
ATTAATGAAACTCAGGAATGCCATTATACTCACAGTACAATCACAGAGACAGTGACATTCTAAAGACTTGGCAGTGAAGGGATTAAAGACGGCACACTCGGTCCCCGTTGAGAAAAGAATTATTATACAAGTTCATGTTTTTCCTCTCCCATCCTTGAACCAACAAGAAAGCTCAGAGTACGCCAGAAACAGAGGAACATTAATAATGTACAGAAATTTAAAGACAAAAAAATAACTACATGTACATATTATGAATTTCTCTAAACCACATCATACTGCCAGTTTCATGAATTTAAAGAAAGAGGTGTTCTCAGGTCAAGCCCAGGCATGTTACAGAAGTTTCAATCCTTGATAATAATACATAGCATTCAATTTCTCATGCACCCTCAAATAAATGTCACATTTAGTCCCAAGCCCATAATGCGGTGAAGAAATATAGCCTAGTTTTAAGCATGTGTCAAACAATAATTATACTTGAATGTATATTTGAATATGCTTCCACTTTTTTTACATTAAGTTCGTTACCATTTGAAGTGAGAGTTCAAAGAAAACCCCTAAGCGTTGAGAGATAGAGGAGCAGAGGTGTGAGCGAAATGAAATCAAGCGAAAACGCTTTGTGCACGAGATCAATGTAAGGCCGGTCCCAGGGTGGGTCTGTAGGTCTGACCTGTAGCTCGCCTGGCTCGCACCGTGCAAATGAATGTATATAATCGTGTGCTAAAGCAGCGTAGCTGTATCGTCTGTTTTTCGTCAACATAGCTGCGCGATGCGTCAGACGTGCTATTCAACAGTGTTGTAAAAATGGCGGACATGTGTCGCCTCGCTTCGTGCTTACTTTCGGCTGAAACTCTTCACAGATCATCAAAATCAACAAGAAG
This sequence comes from Aplysia californica, assembly GCF_000002075.1. Classification (NCBI taxonomy): domain Eukaryota; kingdom Metazoa; phylum Mollusca; class Gastropoda; order Aplysiida; family Aplysiidae; genus Aplysia; species Aplysia californica. The sequence goes on along the minus strand of NW_004797619.1, from coordinate 392,985 downwards.
GAAGTATTATTAGGTGCTTTAGTATTAAATATTGAGGCTAGCATCAACACTTGGCCACAAAATCACCAAGAAATGCACTTTATCATACTTTGAAACTTCAAATCGAGAGGTTGACCTAGTTTCGACTGTCGTCGTAGGCCTTGGCCTTGGCCTAGAATCTAGATTGAGAAGCAGAGGGATGTCCCTAAAGAAAGGCCAAGATTCTAGAGATAGATCTATTATATGATAATTTACATCTGATCTAGATCTAGATTTAAAGCGTTCACCCCTGAATCTATCTCGACTTGATCAATTCTAAATAGC
>NW_004797619.1:391219-392046 GCF_000002075.1 Aplysia californica | reverse complement strand
CATATGTTTTTGACGAAACCACATGGGCCCCATGTCCAGCCCCGCTCGTTTTTACACACAAGACACGAGCATTGCGTGGTATACAGCCGTGCCAAACAGAAACATGTGGTATGTTCGACTCTGCCCCATGCCTGGCCCGGGTGAAGCCTGCATGTTCCAGGCTAGCCCACATGGTCCTCATGCCCAGCCCACATGTTCTTGGCTAGCCCACATGGTCCCTATATCCAGCCCACATGTTCCCCATGTCCAGCCCACATGTCCCCCATGTCCAGCCCATATGTTCCCCATGTCCAGCCCTACGGTCCCCATGTTCAGCCCATATGTTCCCCATGTCCAGCCCATATGTTCCCCATGTCCAGCCCATATGTTCCCCATGTCCACACCACATGCCCCCCATGTCCAGCCCATATGTTCCCCATGTCCAGCCCATATGTTCCCCATGTCCAGCCCATATTTTCCCTATGTTCAGCCCATATGTTCCCCATGTCCAGCCTGTATGTTCTCCATGTCCAGCCCACATGTTCCTGACCAGACCAATATGACCGAGCCCAAAATGTATGGGCCTTGAACCTTCTAGCCCATAAGTTTCTGACAAGCCCATGTTTTCCTCACTCACTTGAATAACACCACGTAGTACTATACCATTAATAACAAGATGCATTGTAATAATTTTTACCAACATTGATTCAAATAATTTAGAGGGCTAGCTGCTTTTAATCTGCTTCTCAGAGCCATTCCAGGCGCTGTAAAGCAAGGTATACTATCCAAGCAAAAATAGATACAATATGAATATACACATGTCTCTACACGGGAACTGATTCAAACTA
>NW_004797619.1:383696-385388 GCF_000002075.1 Aplysia californica | reverse complement strand
AAGATAGCCGTCACTACGTTTGTGCTTGAGCTCCTATTAAATGGCAGTTGCACGATATGCTTCCCAGAAAGTTAATCTTGTTTCACAATGCTATCAGGTTCTGTTGGGTAAATTATATATATATATATATTTGTAAAGAGCATAGATCTAGAACTCGCTGGTGAGCTGGAATTTGCGTTGGAGACAAATGCTATCTTTTATAATATACTAGATCTTATTAACACAGCATTATGTTAGAAATACAGCTAGTTAGAGACAGTCACTTATTATGATGCCTTATAAAATTTGAAATTATTTTCTGACAACAGTGACTTGCACAAAAATGTCTAATGGCTATTTCTGTTTCAACTGCGTGTGTTATGAGCACGTACTTGGAGCACGTTCGATGTGGGCAATCAACTCGATGACAAAGCAAAAAACTTGAATGGTCCCCTCCCCTTCGTCACGTTGTGATGAACAGTGTGCTTATCTAACGAATGTGAAGTGATGAAATAAATTTATCGATTTGACACAAGCGAGAGCGCCCTTAGTCATGTGACTGTCGTATACCAGTCGCTGGTACGGTTATAAATTTGTGTCACAGCTGAGATATGAATCATTGACTCTCTTTACTTTCGCTTTCACGATCCGAGCATGCAACGAATGAACTGAAGGTCTATTTTCCGTTTACGAAAGTTTCTAGTTTCAACGTTTTACCTGTATTGTACTTTACTTTAAATTGTTCCTAAAGACTGGGAGTTTCATGATATTCGGATAAGGATTGCGTTTTCCGCCTTCGCTGCGTCTTGGTGCTTCACAAAATGGTATGAGAGCCTCATTTCTTTCATAGGCTGTCACTATTTAGTTTGAACTATACTTTTTCCTTTGGTGTGAAACTATCAGTGTACATTGCCGTTCTTTTGTTGTTTTTGTGTTTTTCACGAACAGTAACCTCCCTGAAAAGTGATGGATATGCAGGTACTAGTCGGAGTCGAACATCGAGTTTCTGCCCACTTAGTTAAGTTCAAAATCCAACAATGCCACAGAAAACGTTACAGTGAAAGGGACTTAAGCACATATATAGTTATGTAAATATATGACTCACACACGTATAATATAATATATGTGTGTTTGTGTTTACGTGTAAAAGAGTGTGTCTATGTTTGCGTTTATGTGTGTAATCGGAATGTGTGTGTGTGTATGCATGTGTGTATGTATGTATGTGTATATGTGTGTATATGTGTGTGCCTGTGTATCTGTATGTTTGTGTGTGTGTTTGTGTGTGTGCACCTCACGGTAAAATCAGGCTCTCATCAATATAATGAAATCTATGAAACCGACAATTTCTTTGCCTTAACAATTTTATCCCTTTTTTGTATTTGGCTTAATAACTAGATCTAATAGTCATTTTAAAAGACTTTTCTTTTTGGGTTTTGTTTTTAAAAAGGTTGATCAAAGAAAATTTCCTGTTTCCAAGACACTTAACCTTTTGAAATCACTCAACTTATGCGGCACTTCTTGCTAAATGTATTTCTTGTACTAGGCAATCCTCGCTTCTTTCAATCGTAAATAAATATCGAGGTGTTTTTTCATGGAAAGCAAGACAAATGTATAAACTTTAACTTTAAGAGCATGCCAATGAGTCCATATTATGCCCCAAAACCGATGAACGTCAAATCCACCTTGTCGACACACACACACACACACAGACAC
>NW_004797619.1:372983-382998 GCF_000002075.1 Aplysia californica | reverse complement strand
TCATCATCATCATCATCATCATCATCATCATATGATGTCAAACATATGTTTGAATGTCCAGGAATAATAGCAATTCGAATGGAGTTATTTGGACGAGTGGAGGTGCCTCTAAGTATATTGACAATGGAGCTTATAAAGAGCCTCGCTCTCGCTCGAAGATTTTTTCGTGGAGTCCGCCAGGCCCATTAAGTAAACAAACAAAAATGAATCATCATCATCATCATTGTATACAGAGAATAAAAAAAGGTTCTGACTTGTTAGGATTTCCAAAGTATTTTATAATACGTTCATAACATAACCTACCTCAACAAGTTCTCCGAAGGCATGTCCTGTCCATGAGTCAACGCTGTGCCGAGTGTTTGACCAAACGGAGTGGCTACATCCACTATTGACAATGTTCATGAAGAAGTCTGGCTGTTCAGATTTTTTAAAATCCGACTAGTGTGACTTAAACTCATTTTACATGAACTTCTCTTCTTTTTTTTTTTGAAATCTGAAATTGTACACACGTAATCTAAAGAGTTGAAAGCATCTTTTTTGAAAAAAATGAATATATCCGGTTAAGCTGTTCTTCAGTTTTCTTTCTTTGAATTTTTGTTCCTTGACTTTTTTGTGTGAGTTTAATACTCATGTTGACTTGAAATGTATTTCAGTGAACTTAACAGGAACTGGTGGGGCGCAGTTCAAGGGGTTCCTAATTATAGCCCGTGCTGCGGATGGTGGAGCTTTAGACGCTGTGGGTAGCTTCCAGCCTGCCGTCGGCACAAAAACAGACTGTGCTAGTAAGGTGAGTTGGTAAACGTGTAGTATACCGTATAAGCCCCCCCCCCCCCTAAAATTGCCTCGGAGCATCAAAATGATCACTGCCCACTATCTTTATCGTGTTCCTATGAGACAGATATGTATCAGGTTAGTCTCTCGCTACTACCATAATAACAGTAGATGGTACAACCTACATTTGACCCTATTTCCTGGTGGGTCAGTCTCTTAAAGCAAAGGCTAGGAGACAATAACTTCCAAATCCAAGAGGAGGCTGGCTGCAAAAGCACTGGATAATTTAAGCCAGAAGAGTCCAACACGCACAAGGCAAAGGCACCAGCTGGCATACAGAGGAATCCGTAGTTGGTCAATTAATGGCAGCACCTGTTAAGTTAAATGTCGCTCTATGTTTACTGAGCATGTTTCACTTCTGTGCACCATTAATTTAGTAACCAGGTACTGAGGTCCAGGAAGGCCACACGGAGGGGGCACGATGTCGATAAGCTGACCTAGCACAATGCGTGATGGTAGGAAGCCGCTGCCGTGCTCCTCGACTTAAAAATCAGCATTACAAAACGGAACATCTCTACCAGCCTGTCGCACAAAGCAAGCCTGACAAGATTCTTCTATTAATATCTCGGATGTTTCACATATCTGGGAAGCGCTGTGAAAGAAACAAATTCATCAGATCCGAAAGTTGATAGAAGAACCCAAGCAACTTCAGGAGCATTTGAAGCGCTTATCGAGAAATGTGGTCGTCTATAAAATGAAAATATTAAAGAATATAATCCAAGGAGTCATATATTCACAGATATTAGCGTGTCTTGTCCAAAACTCAAATGAGTTACAATATGGAGTTTGTTGATGACGTGGGCTTGTCGAACACCCTAGTTCATAAAATTCGATTAAAAACAGATGAACTACCAAGATCTCCAGAATAAGTCGGCCTCTGTAATATATTTTTCCAAAACAGAAGTGTTGCGATTACCATCATTCTTAATGGGAAATCTTTGGCAGAAAATGAATCCTTCAAATACCAAGGCGACATTATTTCCTAAAGTACAGACTACCTTGTCAACGGCCGTAAAAGGCTTTAAAATGTAGAGAATATTTTGGTGAAATTGTAAACCATTTGGAATTCAAAGATTATCTCAGTGAAAACAAAATTAAGAATATATAGAAACAATGTTTTGACATTACTAATGTTTGAAAACAAACAAAACAATTCTAGTAAAATTAAAAAGCTTTCATATGAAACAAGAATGAAATGTAATGAAGTTGTCGCAAATAATGAAATTTTGGACCTAGACTGGATTGAAGAGATATCAGTGCGTCCATAAAACGGAGACGATAGAGATATGTTGGAACATATTTTAAGAATATAGGGTTTGTGCAAATAAACTTCAACAACGAGGACGTCACGCTTTTAAATGTAAAGTAAATAAATCAACTTGTTCAAGAAATAGCAAGTTTTAAAAGTGTCAACCAAAATTGGGTAAAGCGAAAAATGTTGCTTCTTATAAGCGTTCAGATACAGGGTCGCGATCGGCCCGTTTTAATTTCAGGACAACGGCGGTAGAACCACAACAGTCACCTCAGATAGGTGTCTAAACGTGTCGAGAAAGTTTTGGAGGAGTTTGGGGAGAATGTGTAATGTTGTACAGGTCTAATTCCAGCGGGATGGGGCCACAACTCATACATCAAGAGTTACAGTAGTCCTGATATGATTGCAATGGAACGCCTTGTAAGCCCAAAATTCACAAATGAATGGTTACCACTTTTCCCCCAACTTGATCCTCTTGAATGATTACCTTTGGGTTTTGTTGTTTGTTTTGTTGGTTGGTTGGTCTGTTGGTTTTTTTTTCAATACTTGACACACCGAGTCAAGGGAAACAACACACAATCACTCGAAGAGTTGAATCTCAATGTTAAACAGGACGTCCAAAGAATCGACCCAGAAACATGACACGGGATTATTCAAAATTTGCAGTGGCGTATTGGAGCCTTTATGGAAAGAAATGGTCTACACCTGGAGATTTAAATAGCGAACACCTTTCTAGGGTTTATTTAGCAATATCCATTTTGTATTAATTTGTTCTTCAAGGCACAAATAGCGAATCTTTGAAATAGAACAATATGGTTAATTTTAAGAAGTTGCAACGTTTTGTGTTTCATTCTATCTTTGTAGAACATTTCTTTTAATTTGATAGTTTTCGAACGAAAGTACTGATTTTTTCATATTCACAAACGTAACGTCCCTATAGACGAATTTTATATCTGTGATGTTTTATTAACAGTTGTAATAAGATAACAGAGTTAGTGCCGTTTAAGTGGGTCCTATTTTTTTAGCCACTCGGTACTGGATACAAGATTCTCCTATCAGCCCTGATACTGGGTACCAAATGGCCAAAGAATGGGTACACCAGGCATTAGATTACGAACTGAGATATGTCAAAGCTAGATGGTGAAACCAAGAATAGACAAGCTTGGCGTCGACTGCACTGTACCTTGTGCACCTGACAGAACAATATAACGGCAGCGGCGAAAGCTGACTTGGTTGACAAAGTTAAGCAACGTAACAGATAGAGAAGAGGCTACACACGAAATACTTCCCCACAATAAGAACATTATCAACAAACCTTCCCATTCGAGGAAGCATCACTGAATCGAGAGTGAAAACAAGTCCTGAATGTATGTTAATGTATGTTTAACCGCCACAATAAAGGAGAAAACATCTCATTAGACAATTAAATTCCCACCTTGGGCAATACGTTATTATAGATTTTTAACCTTGCCGTGGCAATAATGTTCCCATGATTTTTAATAGTACATTTAAGGAAAGATGTGAAAACACAAACAGAAAGCAAAGAAGCAGAGATGACAATGCTATAGATTCTAATGTATTGTTCAATTTCGTTTTCAATTATACCGTCTTCATCAAGCCTCTCGTGGCCGGGAGCCGATGTCATAAACATGCCTTGACCTGATTATAGCGATGTAAAAAGTCGAGGGAAAAAACAATCAGTCACAGCAGCCGTGAGATTATTAGGAGTTAGCCCTCCTCACCTTTTTAGGTAGACTCTACCAATCAAATTGATAGCTTACATGATCAATGTCTGTGCTGTGACTTCTTATGAGAGTTGGCCAAAAAAGGTAAAGAGGGTATTTATGTGGCAACGGAAATAACTTCAAGTGTTGTGCACATTGCTCAAATTTGAAGTTTCTAAATTTTAAGATATACATTTATGAGTCTAAGGGTGGTTTGACGGCGTCAGTGTTCCCAAACTATGGAAGGGAGGCTGTGATTATTTGATTATGAAAACGCCTCGCCCATGTGAAACTGTGCTGCCGTCTGTTATCAGACTGTTCGAAATTGATTTTAAGTCAAATTGCAGACAGTTAGGAGATCCAGTAAGTTTGATAGGGTTTGGAAAAAGTCACATCGTTTACAGAAATAAAAAGTTGGGTTATTGTTTTGTTGTTGTTGTTGTTGATGGTATAAATTGAAATCGTTGTGCAACATTTTTTTAAGCTGCAGTTTCTCGTGGTTGCCTCTTGTGGCGTTTTTATTTTCGTTATCGTAGTTATTTTGTTCCTTGTTCTCATTTTGTGTGTGGGGTGGGGGGGGTTCCTTTGTACGTCTGCTGAATGTTTCGCTGCATTATCGTCCTTCTGGATTCGTTGATATCCGTATCCTTAGTGTCATCAGGAGAAACACATTATGATTTTAAAAAAATATTGTTGCAAGCTGTCACATCTTATTAGCTTGTCGCTCTTATTATGCATTCTATACCTCTCGCCCATCAGCTGGGAAACGGGATAACTCACACATCAGGCGCAGTCAAGTCTTCAGAAGTCTTTGCGTGGACGGCTCCAAGCACACCACAGGGCGATCTCATATTCCAGTAAGTTTCCTTTATCGTAGTGAAGACCTGACAGCTCTGCTTAACGGGTAAATTAATTCTAATTACGTGTGTTTGTGTGGGCTTGAATGTGGATGCAAGTAAGTGTGTGTGTGTGTGTGTATATGTGTGTGTGTGTGTGTGTGTGTATGTGTGTTAATGTGTGAGTGAGTGTGTGTGTGTGTGTGTCGGTGTGTGTGTGTGTGTGTGTGTGTGTGTGTGTGTGTGTGTGTGTGTGTGTGTGTGTGTGTGTGTGTGTGTGTGTGTGTGTAAAGTGTGATGATTGCTTGGGAATAGGGTGGGGGTGGCTGTTAGGTGAGATGGGGTGGGTAATCAAACGTCTTACTACACCTCAGTGTGTTGTTGGAAAGCTGAAAATATGCCATCTAACAATCGTCTTGCAGGCTGGTTTGTTTTTGTTGTCAGTTGTTTTTTTGGGAAAAGAGGGGGCAACACATTTGAGAAACATTAGGTTAAAACACAAATTGGCACTAGTAACTAACAGAAGATCTCCAATTGTGACGATTCATTAACCCTTTTAGAAACAACTTGTTTTGGTAACATGTTTTGTCATGTGCTGAGAGAACAAAAATCCCGGATGGACAAGAAAAATGTTTAGCTCACAAAGATTTGAACCACAAATTTCAGTGTGATGTCAAGGTTGCTCAAAGAGACTTGCCTTTTAGCGGTTAACTAAAACATTATCCCATTTGGGGGGGGGGGGGTCCCATGTTCCGATTTGGTGCCGAATATTGGTAGGTTATGAAGGGAATGTGTTAATCTAGTAATTTCTGTTTGAGTTAGCTTGTTCAGAATAATCTTGTTTTATTTTTGTTTTCGTTAATTTTTCCCAAAAAGATTATTAGAATTTTGACGATTTACGCTGTTGTTGTTAATGGTGATGATGATGATGATGATGATGATGATGATGATGATGATGATGATGATGATGATGATGATGATGATGATGGTGATGATGAAATTTTAAAAGTTTTTTGTTCAATCTTGCTTAAATTGTTTGCAAAATGACACAAGTTCTTGCTATTGTAGTCTCTGGACTTAATCTTCCACAGACATTCGTGGGACCTGTAGGCCCCTATTCAGTAAAGAGAATAACAGTGTCTTTCAACCAAGTTGCCATTTTGTTATAATATCGTACAGTGACTGGGCAGTGACCTCGGGCCTCGGGTGACCTTGATACATGACTTCAGATTCAAAATTGACAATCAAAAACGAAGTTTGCATAAGTTTAAACATGGCATCAAATCAGGTTCTTCTCGAGTCACTTTGTTTATTTTGATACGCTGATTCCGAAAGTGATAATTATTTTTTAAATTTGGAATGCAAAGTCAAATCCCGCGGGCGTCACAGCTCGCCGGTCCCAATTCTAACTTTGGGGTTTATATAGAAGATCAGTTAAAACTGGCAGTTGTCCGTCCGCGTCGTGATCAGAAAATACTACATGATGCAATCCTGGTTCATTAAACAAAAACAACTGTTTTGGTGATCTTCTAAAACCAGCAAGAAAGCGAGTAACTTGCGATTTATTTTCTTAATTTTGATACACTGTTTCCGAATTTGACCTTATTTTTATTATAGAACGTAGCATTCGACAAGTTTTTAAACGAAATGTTTATCATCGGCCGGCCACGTCGATACTATGGTAAATACCATCAAGACGGTGTATTCGCTCAGCACAATTGCTGTTTCTCGGACGAATTCTTTCCCTGTTTTTAAAAATAGAGTCGCTGTTCCCCCGGTGCACCGTTTAATCCTATTTAGCACTATTTAGTATAAAAACTAATAGAGTACCTTTGAAACCGGAATGTGGCTACAATGGGCTCTAAGACGTAGGAAAGTCAGCTCCACAGCAAGTTGAAGAACCTGTTGTCGACTACCCTGGTATCTAGCAGAGGAACGCAAAGAAAAAGGATACCAATGGCCTGACCTCACATTTTGTTTTCTTGTTGCAGCTATACAGTTGTCAGGTCTGGTGCCCCAGCGACCACTATGAATCTGACTGATTATTTTGAAGATTTGAAGTCAGTGAGGATTTCAGGACCACCACCTGTTCCCGCTGTAAGTGACGGTATAGCACAGTGTAATCACCCTTCCAACATTCTGATTAAGGTGGGACTATAATTGCACGTCTACCTTTGATAGGGCTGAACCAAGAAGCAGGGGATTTATGAAAACTTCCCAAGCAATACAGGGTCGACAATGACCCGTCTTGGAATCTACACAGGATGACTTGTATTTCAATTCAGGGAAATTCTGACTTAAACGTCACAAACACCATTGTCACTAAGAAATTGAATGAACAGTCAACAAATTAAACACAAAACTTGAATAGTTTAGTGTGCTGTTACTAGTTATTCCATTTGTTTCTTTCACCTCGGTTTATCTAAGTTATGTGTTCATCTCATCTCTGAAAATACTAAGCTAATATAAGCAGATTGGGGGTATTTTTAAGAACTACACTTTAAGCGTACATAGTATGCAGTGCTCTCCTTCATAAGCGACAACATGCAAGTGCCTATGATCTTTAGGAAGTAGTCAATTGTTTTCATAATTTACAACTAGTGTCCCAACACTGACATTATGAACTGCTAAGATTAACTCTTCTCAGCAGTATTCTCGGTTTCCTTAAAAGTAAGTTACTTGGCTTATTCATCCTGCCTGGCTCTCTTTGAAGAAGGGGAACTTTTGACTGTTTCACACTTGTTCCTTTTTTTTCAAGGCATTATGCAAAATTTTAGTTCAAATATGTAAGAAACCAATAAGGGATGGGGGGTGGATTAATGTTAAAAATTTGGATTTTTACAAAGACTTTTTTTCACTTTCACAGTCCACTACGCTCCTTCTTTCAAATCATAGTAGATGAAAGGAAAGTCAATTTCTCTTGGTAGCAGGGGTGATGAGTGTGAATAAAGCTATCTGAAACAACCCACACTACAATCCCAGACCTTAACTACACAAACTGGAGATCGAACCAAACATTTTAGCACGTAAAATAAACATCTGACATCGAAACTAACAAGTCACCTATTGAAACGGACTCTGTTCAGGGCAAGTTTTCGCAGGATCCAGGCTGTGGTGTTAGCAAGGGATGTTTCAGCAACTGTGAGAACCAAGTGTGCGACTGGGAATCTTCCTGGGAAGAACAGGGCTCTGACTACCGCATTGTGCTCAGGTCCACCTTCAGCGCAGACAACAAGTACCTCTCTCTGGGCTTCAATTCATTACTGGGAAAAATGGTAGACTGAACTGGGTCTAGAATACAATCAATTTATATATAAGTTATATATAACGCTTCAAAACTGCTTTGTATTGTTTGCATTTATAACTTGGTTTTATTTTGACCAGATGATAGTCCTTTGGAAGTTTAAAAAAGGTAAACTAGGAAAAAAACAACATCGAGAACGATGAAGAAAAGAACAACAGCAGCAACAATATAACAATAGCAGCAGTAACAACAAAAACACAGCAAAAAACAACAATATCAACAAGGGACATGCCAATACTACCGAAACCATAAACAGCAACAGCAAAACAAAATATAACAATTACTGTATAGCAAGAAAAACGGTCACAAAACCTACAGTTAAAACAGCAAAACAAACATCCCTTGACAACATTGCTGTTTAAGAAATAAATACCGAAGTCATGATAGTTCATAAGAAAAAAATAAATATACATTTCAGGGTATAATATCAGTTTGTGTATAATATATATATATATGTGCGTGTGTGCGTGTGTGTGTGTGTGTGTGTGTGTGTGTGTGTGTGTGTGTGTGTGTGTGTGTGTGTGTGTGTGTGTGTGTGTGTGTGTGTATAGCTTATGCGAAAGACCTGACTACCGAACCATTTTGCGTTTACCATTATTATTAATATGCTTTGGGTATTCCTGTTGTGCTTTTTATCCGTAGACGCTCACATCTTTTTAAACGAAATTGGAACGCAATGGTTAAATTCTAGAGGATTTTAAAACGTGAACGATACATAGCGATTGAAATCTGCCAATTCTATGAATTGAATCTCAATATTTAAAATGCATTAGGTTGGTGCCGAAATGTTTTAAACATAATCTCAATTTGTGCATGTCAAGGACGTAATTTTCAACAGCGTAATGTGAAGGGCGGAGAAAATACATTTTTCCATTCATTATGTCGCCCAGAGCCAAAGGATCCTGGAGCCGAATTTAATATTATACCATTGTTTGAAAAAAATGCATTAAAAATGTTTATCGTTGCCTAATACTGTAAGAATCGCGACTGCAAAATGGTGTACGTTGCACTTTGTTTCTAGTATTATCAGAATTGATCAATGCCATGTGGGGTTTTTTTTCGAAAAACTTTAAAACAAGTTGGGGTTAGCATGATTAGTATGTGGTGATCAAATGATAATAATGATAATATATCCTTTTTGTTCGACAGGCGCCAGCTAGTGTGGTGTCATGCACAATTTTCAACAACACAGCACAAGTTGTCGTTTCTTCAAATGTCGGATTCGACAACATACCACTGAACAACGTGAGTCAATCATTTTATTTGACATACCCACTTTTTTAAGACTGCATACGATTGTACATTTTGCTCGTCAGGAACTATAGGCTGGTAATATCTCAGGCCCAAAATTTATCGAAATTATCATTTTTAGTTAGGTACCAAAAAACAGAATATTTCATTTCGAGCTAACGACTTATGCGTCCTCACAATACAAGAGCAAGGACCAGCAATATGAACGTGTATCGAGCACACACACCCTCCCTTTATCCCTACCCAAAAAAAGAAAAACCAATTTAAAAACAAACTGCAGAAAAAATGTCGGTTTCTTCGATTTCATTATATTGACGAGCGCAGTTCTTTTCGGTTTCCAAATGACAATAATACGACGTTGTCTTTTGAGTACCAATTGTTTGTTTGTTTTTGTAAACCATCAAACGTCTTGCTTTCTAGAAAAATATGTCGTCTGCCAGATGTCCAGATGTATTAAGCCCCAACATTTTATTTTTGTTCCAGATTCTTTATCTGTGGAATCGGTTGCATACACTCTAGAAGTACTTTGAGGAAAATCAAATTTTAAATGCGGAAAATACAAAACAAAATGCTTGTTGTAGATATAGCTGTCAAAAAAACAATAGAGCGTTTTCTCTCTCCTGAAAAACTGTTGAGTTTTTGGGCTTAGAACTATTGAAGTCCTTGCATACGATATATACATTTTTAAAAAATATTTTGGGTTTATACACGTACATATTATATTATATTTGTGTGTGTGGAGCATCGTGGTCAAATCAGGCGTTCATCAAAATAAAAAACGCGCCGAAGAGAGCATTTTCCTGCAGGTTTGGCAGTT
>NW_004797619.1:365483-370483 GCF_000002075.1 Aplysia californica | reverse complement strand
AGAACACACATACAAACACACACACACACACACAAGACATACAGTCTCTCTCTCTCTCTCTCTCTCTCTCTCTCTCTCTCTCTCTCTCTCTCTCTCTCTCTCTCTCTCTCCCTCTGTCTTTCTTTCTCTCTCTCTCTCTCTCACTCACTCAATCTCTGTGCACACATACACACACACACACACAGACACACACACACACACAAACTAATGTAAACACTAATGTAATCTCAAATGCACAAGTTTTTGTGCTTACCCACTTAACTGCAAAATCAAATTGTTATCTCTCTTTTCCTTGTATTTCTGTACAATCTGCCTCCACCTCTTACCATTCCTTTATCTCTAATTTTGCAAATTTCAGTTACTTAAATCAAAGGAGCAGAAATAGCGCCTTTCTCAATGTTTTGGTTTGTTGGGGTTTTTTTCGTTTTTTTTAGGCTGGCAAGTTCCCAAAAGACCCTGCCTGCGGAACAACCAAGGGGTGCTACAGCGACTGCAGCTCAGACGGCTGCGAATTCCTCGCTGCTTGGCAGAGTCAGGGGGAGCATTTCCTCATCACATTGAAAAAGACATTCGGTTCAGCTGACAATAATTGGATAGCCTTGGGCTTTTCAGAAAAGAAAGCCATGGTAACCATGATTTTAACAAATCTACTTTTACCTTCTTTTCCTCCTTCACGTACTCGTACCCGTACTATATAGGCAAGATCTTCATCACAGTGCGGTTGATTTTTACATAAAACATGACCGTTCCATATGAGCTTAGAATCACTCATTGTCTGACAGGCTGCCAGGTGCCGTTTTAGAAGTTACTCTGAAATATTTACCCTGACAAGAGCGATCAGGGCTGCGTCTTTTCTCCAATGGATCTTTAACCTGCGAAAAAAAATTCACACTGGACCAACTCAAGTTTATGTCCTTATCTGAGAAGACTAGGTGCCCGATCCAACCTACCATAAGATCCCGGGGAACAAGAGAATAAAAAATCCCAACACCGGCAGAACTTTACCCCCATCTAGTTAATGATAATATTAAAACGTGTCATTTATATAGCACATTTCGTAATTTACAATGCACAGTACAAGCTTTATATCAGTACATTATACGTGCTTTAAAATTCGCGCTACATGTATGCACAAGAGGGTACAAAAGGACACAAGTATAATAATATATAAATTAATACATACACAACTATAAGGGTAGAGGCAACACAAGTACAGAAACAATTTATGTGAAGAGTTTTTAGAAAAATAGACCAGATACAATATAAGTAAACAAGAAAATACACCATTACAATATGAAATCTCAGTCTACTTATAGAACATTTTAAATCATAATGGTACAAGAAGTATTCGATGGTATCCCAGTGGTCTGACAGTCTCTCTCTCTCTCTCTCTCTCTCTCTCTCTCTCTCTCTCTCTCTCTCTCTCTCTCTCTCTCTCTCTCTCTCTCTGTCTCTCTCTCTCTCTCTCTCTCCACACACACACACACACACACACACACACACACACACACACACACACACACACACACACACACACACACTCACACACACACGCACATTATCTCGCTCACAAGCAGCAGTCACAGTCATGGTAAAGAATATAGGTGTATTTTAGATAGGCTATAAATGGTGTTTCAACTTCTTCTTTGACGAATGCTCTGGGGTAACTGGTTCCAGGCTTTGGGCCCGAAATAACCCTTGAACGCTGGCAGGAATGTATTACTGCAGTTTGGTTCAGCTACAATAGTTTTGTGTAAATCTGATCTAAGGTGCCTGATTAGTGTATATGTATGAATACCACTTGAGATGCACAATTATGCAAGCCAGTTAAAACATTCAAGTCATAAGAAACAGGCCGAGTAAATAATACGCTCGTCTATGAGCAATCAAAGATGATCCAGCAGGATTTCGGTCACGTGGGTTTTTCATTCTCCTTTCTCTATCAGTTGAGCAGCATAGTTTTGAATAATTCCAAGTCCACCATGTAAAAAATTACAGAAATCTAATATTGACAGTACAGTGCCGCTAGTATTTTATTAATTTATGATGCTGACCCTCTCAGGTAGAGATAGAGCAGCCCCTTTCCTAAAATCTAAAAAATGTCGTTAGGAACAGTAAGCGTCAACTATCACAGACGGTTCATTTGATAGACAGCTTAAACGTTATTACGTCCACCACCCATAGGTCAGAGAGCGAGAAAGAGAGAAATGTCAACCCTAATGAGTGACCCCCCTCCCCCAAACCAGGGCAAAAAGATAGGTAAAAGTCAGTTACAAGCCCTCACCCCCTCCCCAATTCTTCAACTAAATTTAAAACGGCTTTCATGCATGACTCATGACGACCCATATGTGGGCCTGTTGGGAGTGGAGACACGGGATACGCAGGCGGATTGGAGGGTTGGGGTGTGGAGGGGGATGGGACAAGTTTACTTGTATCCAAACTTTCACTCGTAAAAGTAGGGACATCTTTGTTTTAAAGCCTTTACTTACTGAAGACGCTTATTCTGATCATTCGACAAGAATTTTTTTTCGTAAGTGTTTTGCGGCGCTAGCAAATGCATAAGGTCATATGAGCGTGCGGGACACACTAAGCTTTTCCGGCTGATAGAAAATTTTGAATTTTGCCCGGGTGGCGGCCGAAGCCTACTCTTATCCATTTTAAACCACCAAGGGGTCTTTAACGTGCGCAACCTGCACACGGGCCCTCTCCGAGATTTTTCGCCCCTGTCTGAGAAGGCTAGGTGTAAATCTTTCGTACCACAAGATCAGGGGTGTGGCTGAAAGATAGCAGTGAAGTAAGCAGGAGCCAGGGAGTAGCAGTAGAAAGGTTGCAGAATGAGTCAGGAGCCCAGAGGAGGGGGTAAAGGAGGTGAAGGGGTGTGAGGCAGAAAGAGAGGACGAAAGCAGACGACAGAACATTGCCTGTGAGCAGGACAGGAGGTGAAAGGAGACAATTTAAGAGAAGAAAATTTATCTGTCGCTACCCGGATTCGAACCCGGGACCTTTGAATGAGAGGCCAACACCTTAACCTCTAGACCACGAGAAAAGATTTAAGACTCGCTGTTTTGAGGTAATTTAAAGATGAAGAATAACCTTATTGTATTTACAGTTTTTCAAATCCGTTATCTAGAACTGGAACTTTAAAAAGGTAGTCAACGCTATACATAATATGAAATATGTAAAGTCGTATTCTTGATTTGTGTGTGATAATTCAAAATGTGCCGCAAACTTTACGTTTAATCTGGTGCCTATTGCACCTATCTGCTAGCTACATCCTTAAATAGATCATTAGTACCCACTGACCCCCATGGTCTATCTCTCATACTAGCATACAGTTCTATGCTGAAGATACAGACCACTCGATATCTATTTCAACTTTTCAAAGAGATTAGCCTATGTTAATAGAAAATGAAACCGTATCTGCTTTTTCTCATATACCGGATGTCTATTAAATGAGGCCATTCAAAGGGCAATAACTCAACCATCTTTGGACCAATTTCAACAAAACTTTGAAAGTATAAAATTTACCTGGGGGCCGGGGGGAAAAAAAGGGGGGGGGGATATTTTGTCAGTATGAAAAATAACCTACTAACATTTTCGAAAAATATAAAGTTTTAAGATTTTCAACCAAATTGAGTAAGCCCCAAAACTTTAGAATTTCTTAAAAATCAAGCATATGTTTCTCTTTCAAATAGTCACTCTTTGTGCATTGAAGAACAAATTTATTCAAAATTGATAGTGCCAAGTAAACACGTGGAGGTGATGGCTATTTTAATCTCCAGGTGTTGAACTTTTCTACTCCACACAATGTCAAATACGCCACTGGAAAGTTTGGATAACCTTGTGGTATATTTCTGTTTCGATTCTGCTCAAGTTGGGTGAATGTGAAGACCATTTATTTGTAAACTTTCAGTTTATAAGGTGTTTTCCAAACCTTGCTTGCGATCATACAAGGGTCACTCTTGAAGTATGGGGTGTGGCCCCATCCCACTAAAACAAGTCCTCTACAGCATAACGCCTTCTCCTCCCCAAAACTTCTCCAAAACATTCTCAAAACGGTGAGATCTCTATCTGATGTGGCTGTCATGATTTTACTGTCCTTGTCCTGAAACCAGAACAGGTCGATCAAGCCTCTGTAGCTTTTCATGAATAATTGCCTTTTACTCAATTTTGGTTAAAATGTGGATATTTCTTGAAAGCATCAATTGATTTTCTTTATATTTATAAACTTGACGTCCCGCTGGTTGGTTTTATTTGTTCAAAGTTTTTTTGAAAGTAATACAGAGATTAATGAGTCATTCCTAGAAGTAGGTCCTCTTTTTTTAGATACATTGTACTTATGTATTAGCCTTGTTTCTCCAACAGCTCATCTTTTTGCTAATTGTAGCTTGTTATTGTTTTGTTATTGTGCCTGGCTTTAATAACGTTCTCCAGACACTGTTCAAATTATTTGTTTTGTTCAATTCTCATTAAGGACCCAGCGAGCGTGGTGGAATGCACAGTACACAACAGTGTTGTCAATGCGTTTGTGTCGGTCAACCCTGGCCTGTACAATCAGAGACTGAATGTAAGTGTTCACATAAGTTATACTTATCTATGGCTTTTTTACACTGTGACAACCCATTTTAAAGCAGTATACATGCTGCAGCTTTGCGGGAGGCGGAGACGTAGAGGAAATAGATTACCCATATTATACTGATCCACTCCCTTCAGGTCCTGACTTCATTTATATTATCCTCAGGGTCAATCTGTTTAGAATGAAGGAGGGTGCAAGAATGAGTCGCAAATTTATTTTTACAAGGGCAATTGGTTTAATTTTTATGGTGGGTATATTGTATATTATTTGTTTTTTATGTTTACCCAGGTGGTGGCCTAACGCTTACTATTATTTATTTTCAACCCTAAAGGGATCTCAATGTGCGCAGGGTGCACACGAGACGTCCGAGATACTTTGTCCTTATCCGAGCCGAGAAGAATAGACGCTAGATCGGGGGGGGGGG
>NW_004797619.1:362013-365269 GCF_000002075.1 Aplysia californica | reverse complement strand
GGGGGGGGTTGTCCAAAAATAACTTTACATACAGAAGCATACGAAATCATAATAATATTCATTTTTTAAATATTCTTGCGCGTACTAATCATCTAAAATGTTTTACACACCCAGTGGACACAATTTAGATCTTGCCAAAAAGAGGTACAGTACACCCCAGCAGAAAAACGGAAATACATGTACTTCAAAGTAAAATATAAGTCCTCTGTGTACGAGTTGAACTCACATCTTTCGCGCTGAAATGTCCTTACGTCACAGGCTGTGCCAGGTTTTTGAACTTTTTGTTGCAGCCATTCTCTTTTGCGAGCAGTGAGTAGAGGAATTGATTTTGAATCCTGGTCTATTTGCTTTCGTGTAAATGTATTCTCCGTTTTTTTCTGGGGTAATTATAGATTGACTAGATCTATCTAGATCTACGTCTTTACTGAGATATTTCATCGAGTATCTCCGTTTATGCTGGGGTATTTTATCAAGTATCTCCGTTTCTACAGGGATATTTTAGTGAGTAGTTCTAGTATCTGCATCTGTAGCCATTCTTTGTCCAAAAGTTGCACAAAAGTTGCCTCAAAAAGGCAAAATTTCCCATAAAAGTGGCCAATAATTTTCAAGTTTTCAACCCTCTGTGACGACGTATAGGCCTATAGCAATATGTTCTAAACCACCATCATTTTTGTACTGTTTTAAGCATGCAGTATATCATTTGTAGCCACAGAGTGTAAAAACAGGAAAAATAAAGGTTTCGCAACAGAATGAAATCAAAATTTGAACAGCACATAAAAACGTGGGCCTGTGTCCACCTATCCGAAGATTGGCCGTTTTAACCTAACATAAATGTGTGTAATTCTAGAAAAAATACAGGTTATTTACAAGTAAATTATGGAATTACAAAGGGGCCTACC
The DNA here is from genome assembly GCF_000002075.1 of Aplysia californica. Classification (NCBI taxonomy): domain Eukaryota; kingdom Metazoa; phylum Mollusca; class Gastropoda; order Aplysiida; family Aplysiidae; genus Aplysia; species Aplysia californica. The sequence continues at coordinate 364,370 of NW_004797619.1, read as the reverse complement.
AGTGTCAGTATTCTTTTTTCGTCGGGACAAGCTCTTCATAAAACATATTTATATATATTTTTAAAAGGTAGGAACAACATGAAATTCAATGACATTGACATTGTATAAACACTCAAAAATAGAAAGCATACAAGAACAATAACAACAACAAAAAAATAACACACCAGCAAATTAAAACACAAGAGGGGAAAATGAAAGAGAAACAGCAATATAAGTACAGTCGAACCTGCCTTAACGGAAACCTGTGTAAAACGGAAACCTGTCTTAACGAAATCTCCCCGCTCCCCCCTTGATATATTCCTCTTTAATTACCTGTATAAAACGGAAACCTGTCCAACGCGGAAACGGAAAGAAAAATCCGCTCCCTTCCGAGGGTTTCACATGTCTAAGACGGAAAATGCTTTGCCAACTCAGCCCTGATTTGAAACGGGACTTGCAAGTTTGGTTCCGCCGGCTCTAAACTTAACGCCATGGCCATGCCGCTGGGCGAGGAAGAGGAGTAGGGGGGCAATTTGGGGGTAGATGTTACACCATCATGTGAGCCCTGAGCGATGCAGATGGTCAGTGTAGTGTGGGTGTGAAATCCCACGACTTCCCGTGAGAGTGCTCGAGTAGCGAGCCACTACGAAAACTTTCCTTGGTAGCCAGAAGCCAGAGGTGTGAAATTAGATTGACCAATGCCTGCCGCCGAGATCGTACGACCAGCCCAGAAAAGAGTTCTTTGAATCGTTGTTGTTACAACGATGGCACTGAGGGGTGGCATTGGTGGGTGGGGCTAAGGGTGGAAGCAAATGAGATGTTCAAACCTTTCTGTTTTTAATAGGTCAAACAGTGGTCCTATGAAAGGCAAGCACTGGTGGTAATTGGATACGTAGACTGACGCATGGCATTATCGGACAGGATAGCAGCTGAGAGGTGTGAAGTTTTGACCACTGCTTGCCGATCGGACAAGCGATCCTTGATCCCACCTTAAATTCCCCTGTCTAAGACGGAAAATGTCTAAGACGGAATGTTTTCCCCGCTCCCTTGCGATTCCGTCTTAGACAGGTTCGACTGTAGTATAATAATATTATGTAGTTATATTTTTCACATGAAAATAACAAATCAGCGTTGTGTCACCAAGTGAGAAAGAGACGAAGTGAAGCAGAAGTGAAAAAAAACTTACTTTCCAAAAGTAAGGAGGTTCGGTTTGTTTTTTGTTTGCTTGCTTTTCGTTTTTTAGGCCCCTTTTTTCGAATTTTTATTCTCCGGTGGTGTTTTTTTTTTTTTCTTTTTTTGTGTGTGTGGAAAAATGCCAAAAATCGCGTGATTTGCGGACCAAATAATGCCAAAAATCGCGGCTGCGACAAACGCAGATGCTAGGTAGTTTCTGCTGGGATATTGGATCCTACCGAGTCCAGGTGGGCCCGTACAATGTTGGAGAAGTCCGCCCCCCAAGCGATCTAATATTAAGAATTTATCAAAATGGGACGAAAGAACATATAACAATCATTAATTATCTTTCTCGCTCTGACTGAACTCAGGCGTTGGATCTGCTGACATATTTTTTAAAATAAATTTCTTCAGATCTAGGTTGAGATCGAGAGTGTTTTTGACTGCTGAGATCGGAGAATCAAGCCCGAAAAATGAAACTAGAACCTTTTCTTCTTCAGTGTTACATAGGTCTTAAGCAATATAATTACCCCCCCCCCTCCCTCACTCATACAACGGTCATTTACCTACACCTGTCTATACACGTGTTTGTACGCGTGTGTGTTACTGCGCTTGGGAGTTGTTAATTATGGTGTGTGCACACAAGCTCGGATTTGCCAAATACGAGGAGGGGGGAAATTGTTGTTGGTAGTGTTGCTGCTGCTGTTGTTGCTGTTGTTGTCTTTAAGAAACACTTTACCTGTATTCCTTGAAATTGATAAATCTATGAAAAATATTGCTAAGATTTTGCACAAGTGTAGTAGATCTAGTCGAGAACTTATAAAGTTTTATGGCTCCAAGACCCCGACTTTTGATTTAGGCTGTAATCTCTGTGCTAGCCAAGATACTACGGTGCTAGCGCACATGCTTGATTTTAAAAAAAATCCACCAACCACACATAACCAAACCTAAAATATTATTATTATAGCATCCGTTCTTGCAATTAGTTCTAGATCTATATGTTCATATCTGTATCAGTTATTTACTCAATATATCATAAATTCTATTTAACATTCTCTGAACTGTATGGGATTTTTTATGTCTATTGCATCAACAGAAAAAAGTTGGGTGTGTGACGATCAATTAATCCTTTACTTTATTTTGCCCGTGGGGCTCTTGAGATCAGCCCCAGCACCCATGGGTTTGGTTGGTTGTTTTTTTGTTGT
>NW_004797619.1:357642-361913 GCF_000002075.1 Aplysia californica | reverse complement strand
TTTATTTATATACACACACACAGGCACGCGTACACAGGTGCGCGGACGCAAGCACCGATTTATCATCTATCTACCTTTTTTAATTGACCAAATACCAATGATCAAAGAGCGTGGTAAATGAAACCAAGGACAGCTTGTGAGGAAGGAGCAGGACGGAAGGACGAGGCACAGATTCAACTCCTTGAGGACGCTCATTCTGATCTGTTTATGACTACGCTTTAAGACGTGTTCTGTTTTCTTTGTCTAAACACCACCCTTACGCTGAAATACGCAATTATGTGTTTCTGATTCGTTTGTGTGTGATGGTTCAACATGAATTACCGCAAATTGCCTTTGTTCTGGTGATCTGACAAATATGTCTGCTACGTCCTTAAATTTGTTATCGTTATCCTGTTTAGTAAAGATACAAGGAGAATTATATTTTAGTTGAATTTGCGTGTGTTTACGCCAGTACGCGTTATACCTTTTCTGCTGTTGGGGTGCATTTTTTGTATAAAGGATGTATTCTACAAGGATTACAGTCATGGATACAAAGTGTTGTGGTGACCTGAAAAGTAAATGTTTCTGTAAAGATTGCCGAGATGCAAAGACAACGTCATGGCTTTAATTTTTTATGTTTTGTGCAAGGTTGTATGAGACAAACTCAGTTCATTACTCTGTGACTACTCTTTTATTATATCCTATGATGTCCACTTTAAAGTGGAAAACTCCTTTTATTTTAATTTCCATTGGTTCAGATATGTTTTTAAAAGACGAATAATCTCTTTCCAGAAACAGTTTTGCTACCTCTTCAGCTATTTAACTATGTACTCGACCGCTAGTTCATTAGAGTTCGAAAATGTTACTAATCTGTATAGGTCTAACGTCCCTTTCAATGGTGTATTAAAATTTGAGAGGCAGGACCTCTTACTTGAAAGTCCGTCTCGGAAAGATAATAGCTTAATTCACGGACAGCCTTACAAACTCACCAAAACAACCCAAGTTCAGAACGGCCCGTTTAAAAATTGGAATCAGGGCCTACCGCTCACTTCCAGCATTATAATATCTGAGCTAATATGCCCCTCTAGAATTCTGTAAACATCGTCTATATCTATATTTTCCTTTTTTATATTTACCGTCTCTATATTTTCCAATATAGGTATAACATTATGTTAAATTCATGTTTTCTAATATTCTATGAGTGCCCAACGCCACACTATTTATTTTGCATCCCATTTCCCATTATTTCCCAGCATGTCTGATGATTCTGGCGTGGATGATGTCTGCTAGCATCGGGTTGGCGCTCGCCAGATTCTACAAAAAGCTCTGGCCAGATAATACATTTTGCGGACTTAAAGTCTGGTTCTCGGTAAATTCGAAATTATAGAAATTATTTCTTTATAGCCAACATTACTGATATCATTACTGTCCTCAACATTAAATTTGGAGAAATAGAAAAGATACATCTCCACTGGTTGGTCAACAAGTTTCAACTCTTTGAAAGATGTTTGAAAACCCTGAAAGCAAGCAGCGTTTCATCTCAAGGACATCATCACCATGATCATCATCATCATCATCATTACCATCATCATAATCATCATCATCATAATCATCATCATCATCATCATCATCATCATCATCATCATCATTGCAAACAACAACACTAGCAGGAGGAGGAGGAGGAAGAGGAGGAGGAGGAGGAGGAGGAAGAGGAGGAGGAAGAGGAGGAGGGGGAGGAGGAAGAGAAAGAGGGGAAGGCAAAGGAGGGAGAGTAGCAGTTTCAACAGTAAGAGGAAGAGCAGCAGCAGCACAACTCTTCTTTATCGTCTTATGTTTTCAAGTGCATAAGAACAAAACCCGACAAAACCACTGCTCCGCAAAAAGTCATTACAGATCAACTTCTGGAGAACAGAATCCTTCTCCCATTTTCTTGTGTCTTAGGTTTAGTACACCAATCATTCATTTCACGTTTCCTTTGTTTTACGGTCTATAGCTTCGTACAGTGTGTTCTGATTGACTATCTTACAGATTCACCGAGGCGCTATGGTTCTTGCATTCTTGATGGGCATCACAGCCTTCATTATCATCTTCGTTGAGGTCGACGGTTACAGTGACGTGAGTGTACTATTGGTTTAGTTTTTGTAATAACATTACACTTGCAATACAAATAGGTTATTAAAGGTAAAGGTGTCGAACATTAGGAGTAATATTAGGGAGTAACACACACGGAAAAGAAGGAAAGACATATAGAATGGTAGATGTTTAATGAAGGAGCAAACCACATCAGAGCGCCCCTCAATCACCCACACTATTGGTTTTCTTGTTAGCATACAGAATAATTGGCTGAGAGAGTGCATTCAGGTGTACACACTGACTGGTTAACAGACTGGAGAGGTTAGCAAAATCGCTGGACTGGACCTATTATTACTTGTGTTATAATAATTTTGAAAAAAAAACAAACGTTTAGCTCCCTTATGCCTTATGGGTGGATGGGAAATTATTCTGGTGTTGAATCTTTCGTGACAAGAGAAAAGGGAGAATACAACGTAACAGATTGATTCCTTCGGTTACCTCTCTTCCATCTAGTTGTGGTCGAGTTATAGAGCACTGTCCGTCTGAGGTATGTCATAACAGTTGCTGCTGCTCTTTTTTGCTTGATAAATGTAATAGGGGGTCTAAACTGTCTTGTAGGTTCACATTTAGATGGCCGTGACGTCATGCAAGAAAGACCTTCATAACTTATTTCAAGAAATAGTGTGGGCGAAATTCACTTTTACCCTCCTTTGTTCTTTTCTTACTGGATTCAGTGTTCTGCTCTCTACTTTAGGAACTTCAAAAAGACTCCACATTTGCAAATGGCTGTGGAAGCACGCTTGATTGTGTTTAGACTAATACAATACCAAACAAAAATTATATTTTTAGCTCGGGAAACGTATGTGAAAATGTGTATGGATTGTTATGTGGTGAGTGCTTATATACTTTCTTTATTTTGAACTTATATTATAGTCGTAAACCGTTGGTGAGCGTGCTCGTCAGATAGCTTGATGATAGAGTTGTATTATGCTTCGATTCAATTCATTTAACTTGAGATTATTATTAGTAGGTTCTAAGTGGGACAGAGTAAATGCACCTTTGTAGACATCTGATCAAGGCTAAAAATATTAAATGTAGTTTTTTCCAGATATAAATGGGCCTTTAAATTTAAATGATTCTTTCCTGTTGCCCTCATCGAGCCCTGGTTTAGAAATAATCGCACTATTATAAAAATGAAATCAAGGTCAAATACTTTTCAAAGCCTAAAAATTGCAAAAAAAAAGGGGGGGGCTTCGAATGAATAAAATCAGTTTGTGTGTCACAAAATGAAAAGTGGACAATACCAAAATTGTTTCCATCTTTTTCTTCACTTACAGATCATTGGAGAGGACTACAAGAAGGCTCACCCAATTCTAGGCATTATTGTCACTGGCTTGCTCTTTATCAACGTAAGGGTGCAGTGTATTGTTTGTTCTCTTCAAAGATTTTCCCTGATATGATATTGTAGACGTAATCCAGATTTTTTTTAAAAACCCACATCATTTGTTTATTTTGTTTGAAATGTAATTCTCGTGAAATCGACTTTTGAGTCTATTTTTAGAAGAAACCTAAATCTCTCCAGCTCCCAAAATTCAGACAAAGGTAGTATTCAGTATTCCTAAGAACATGACGGAGCTGGATTTTCATGTTTTGTCAGCTTAAGCATTTATGAAATTGTGGGTTGCGATCGTATGTATCGTCATAAAATACTCCAGAGTTGAGCAATTGCGTTCTAAATCTGGTTTTAAAAAGTGTGAACGTCCAGTCTTAGGTATAGGTTCAAATCTGCAATGATTAAAGCATGGAGAAATCTCCAAAGCAGTTACAGGGAGCTCCAGTGACTTAATGGTAGGGAGCTCAGGCTCACAGTAATGTCAAGCGTATGTCAGTGACACGTGGTTTAAGCGGATGGTCATTCGGATGTGTTCTTGAGCAACAAACAGTATTTGATTAATACCAGGGTGCTGCAAGTAGCGACCAGCAATGGTGTGTAGTTTGTCCTTGTTTAACCATGTATAAACGTATTTGAAACTTTTGTGCACACCCTTGTAAAATCATTTCCCAAGATGGTCAATTAAGTGTTTTAGTCGATTTATTCCGAAGATATACTAATAACAAAAATGCTATCATTTTGTCGCGACATCAGTAGTCTAATAATCGTGATGATGATAATAATAATAGTAATAATGATGATGATGATGATAATGATAATAATAATA
>NW_004797619.1:350192-355876 GCF_000002075.1 Aplysia californica | reverse complement strand
TCTCTCTCTCTCTCTCTCTCTCTTTCTCAGCCTTTCTTCTGTCTGTCTCTTTCTTGCTCTCTCTCTCGCTTCCTTTCTCTGCATACAGACACAAATATACTTATTAGAATGCCGCTAATTTACACTTTTCTCTGTCCCTCATGCTAGGGTACTCAGTTCGTTAGCATGTAAGAAAACTGAGATGACGCGAAGTCCCTATCTTATCCCTACAAGTATGCTATGACACTAGCTTGCACACTATTTTCCCGACAGGTGTGACTATAGCCTTCGGATTGTACCTGCCCAAAGCCCAGGTGGACCATGATGAAGGTCTCATCGTCATGATTATCTACGGAGCCTGGCACTTCACCTATTTCGTCATCATGACCATTTTGGACTTAATGTCCAAGCCAAACGAAAGTAAGAATGTGGTCGGCGCAGCGGCTTCCCCCACCGAGTTGACTGGTGTGAAACCCCTCTCCCCCGCAGGTACCCGCTTCCTTCCCTTCACTCCTCAATCATCTACCCTGCTTCAAATCAATAATTGTAATTGTTACCAGGTGTGTTTTTTTACTTGAACAAATGGGTGACGAGGAAAAGACAAAGAATACCTCTTTTTTAAGCATTCGAACAGAGAAATGAGAGGGAAACGATGACAGCCTATGTCTATATCCAATCTGGCACTTTAAGAAGCTGAAGAATGTTTTACACTCTTTGGGGGTCTTTAAATTCTTAACGATTGTTACAAATCACCACGATCAGCACAAGTTATTGTATTAGAAAGCTTCGACGTGAACCCTTTCTTTGTGGGATGCATCCTAGCTCACAAGATGGGACATTTTGATAAACTACATCTTCCTCAAAAGGGAATCGTACTCATATTCTTTACTTGCAAGACGAAAAGAGTGAAAAATGTTTATGGTTAATGTGTATGCAGCTCTCTCTCTCTCTCTCTCTCTCTCTCTCTCTCTCTCTCTCTCTCTCTCTTTCTCTCTCTCTCTCTGTCTTGAGAGTATTCGTAAATATTATGTTGTGTGAGTAAAGGGGTAAATAAGATCTTAGCACGTTCACTTTCGTCTGTCTGCATCAAGAAAAAAACGACCCCTTTTTTAATTTGCAAACGCGCACGTAATTCTGCATAATACTGCCATACGCCAGCGGTCCATCATGTTTTTACATATTAGCTTGTGATCCAGTGGTTAAAGTTTCTCATACCCACTGAATGCATACTATAAATGATTTACTCAATTGTAGACAACAAATTGCTCAGTTTGAGACAACAGCACCTCCCTGACCCAATATGTCAATGTAAGCACGCCCCCCCCCTCCCTTTTGTCCACTTTAGTCTGGAGAAAAAACTGAATCATATGTCGGACCATGTTTCCATGTTTCATAAACATATAGATCTAATATGTCAAAGGATGGTCTTGACGATAATTGGTCAATTCGTTATGTTTCAAGTATATCGTGTAAATCTCCAACTTTTATCCCCTTAAGATTAACATGAAAGAAACTTGTCGGGATATTAATTTTGCGGTGGCCTTCACTAATTAACTTTTAGGTTATGTTGGTCACCCCTATAATTGACATCGAAAGAAGGATATAAGCTCTGGAGATGAGATGTTTCCGTGAAATCCACGGTATAACATATAGAGATCAAACATTAAATGAGCCAGTAAGAATCAAAATTTGACAAGCCATCAGGCCATACGAACACCTGATTTCAGTAAGGAGATGCCAACTGAAGTGGTACGGGCACGTCACGCGATCTTCCGGACTTGTCAAGACTATTGCGTAGGAAACGAACACGGAGGGAGATGAAGACGCAGACAGAGGCAACAATAGGAAGATAATAATCAAAAAGTGGACTGGCAGTGAATGGAACCTCACAGTGCGAAAGTCTGAGAACTGAGAATGGCTGCAAACTCTACAATGGTGCATGGTCAGCCAAACTACGGGATATGTGAAGATGACGATGGAGACCGTCCGTTAAACCCGCACAGAAAAAACAAAAATCTGGAAGAGTAAACATTCCGATTTGTTTGTTGTTTGTTTTTTGGAGGGGGGGGGTTGTGGGTTTTTTTTGGGTGATCATGTTTCAACTGTGGACAGACGAGAGTGAATAAGCTATAATATACACCCATCCGGAGAAAATTAATAGTGGGGCGTGGGAAGTCGGGAGGAGGGGTGGGTCTGTTTCCTCCCTTGTAAGACAAACTGGGGATTCATGTTCATCATTGCAACATTAAGATAAAATTGAGATCCAAGAGGAACACTACAATACTTCGTTGCATAAGATATTACCTGCACAACGTAGGGACTTTCAAGCATTCACTGGTTATGTTCAAATCAATCAGCTAACTTCAAAAGTACAGGTGAATATATTATTTTGATTCTTCATGACCATTGCACGTTTTTCTTTTCAGCAAATGGGCTTTCGGGTTTTATCTCTGTTTGTTTCTTTGGTTTCTTTGGTGAATTTCATACATTTTAAATCTTTATAGTTGTTGGTTCTTTTTTAATTCTGCTGTTCACTGTTTGCATTGTTGGCTTCTTGGTTGTTGTTGTTGGGGGATTTGGTTGTTGTTGGGTGTGGGTTGTTTTTTTTTTGGGGGGGGGGGTGTTGTTGGTGGTATTTTGTTTGTTTGTTTTACAGAATGTGTTTTTAATCTTATGTTTGCTTGTAATCTTACTAAAACAGTCATTTGCATTCTCATCAAATCCTCACCATCGATCGCACCCTGCCCTTATCCCTTTTTCCTACACATCACGCAACCCTATATTTTGACGCAGACTTTCTTATCCCAGTCCTCTAAAGTGCTCCACATTGTGTGTTGCTTGCGCTTGCGTGGTGATTTATTTGTGTGTCTGTTTGTTGTGAGGTTCACGTTTGTTTGTGAACATGTGTACGTTTGTTTAGTTTAGATTTAGTAGAGGTTTTACGGCGCTCGCAACTGCATAAGGTCATATGAGCGCCAAAAGATTAGAGGTGTTACAAGAGAGTAACGAACATAAAAAAGAAGAAGGGGAGATAAGGATGATAGATGTTTGATAGGAAAGAAGAAGCAAACAATACCAGAGCAACAATATATAGGTTTGATTTATGGTAACGCATATGGGTATGACAATATAACTTGGATGGGATGGGGGAGGAATTACATTTTTGAGTTGTTATTACCACTACAGCGAAAACAAGTGCGTGGAAATATTTTCAGAAACATTAGAAAGGAGGAGGTGAGATTGAGATGAACAAAGGACAACAGAGATAGAGAGAGAGAGAGAGGGAGAGGGGGATGGAGAGGGACAAAAGACGGAGAAGGGGAGAGAAAAGTGGGAGGGGAATAGAAAGAGGGCGATAGAGAGAAGGTGAGTAACATATAAAAGTAGTGTATGACAGAGGGGCGGGGAGAGAAAGAGAGAAGGAGGGGAGGAGAAGAAATTGAAAGAGAGAGAGAGAGAGAGAGAGAGAGAGAGAGAGAGAGAGAGAGAGAGAGAGAGAGAGAGAGAGCGAAGTAGATAGAGAGCGTAAGATGTGGACTGAGAAAAAGAGGTATTTTTTTTTCTTTCTTTGGGGGGAGGGGTTGAAAGAGACTTTCAAGATGGAGACTGGATGAGTTCCTTAAGTGCAGAGGTCACTCTGCAGTTTTGGCAATACATGTATCTGTCTCTGTACTGTCATATCCCAGATTACACTTTTTCCAACGTAAACATTGCACCTCAACTAATTAATTGTTTTTGTTCTTTTTTACCTTTTTGGTTTTCTTTACGCTCACTGCATACACGCCAAGCCAAGTAACCTCACACCCGTTGCATTGTTGTGCTAATTTTGTACTTGACTGATAGTGACTTACTCTGATGATAAAATACATCAATCTCTTAAGTTTTAGCTTAAATTATGTTTACTTCCTTGAGGATAGTATAATATTCTGGCATGGGTCAAAATTTTACTTAAATGGCATGAGCGTAGTTTAATCAATTTGCAGATCTTTCAAAATTTTCAGTACTAAAGGAAACCTAAACATCTCTCTGATTCTCGAATTTAGATATCCAGGTGTCTTGTTATGTGAAAAATAGCGCTCAAGAACCTGTATGCTACTTACTTGTGGCCCCAAATTAGTTGCCTTTTGAAGATGGACAACATGTGAACGAAATCGTATTTGCGAAGTCACAGTGCACGTTGTGTAGCCATCGGGGAGTCTTTAATGTTAACAGCGTAAACCACGTCACAATCTGAAATCCTAGTATCCCCATATAAAAAACAAGCGATAAATAAGGACAATGAGCAGAATTAATATCAAAATCTATTGAGGAAGGATGTGGATGTTGTTTTGTTTCTTTTGGGCATTTTCTTTATCCTCTAGAAAAGTAATTATAAGTTGTTCAATCGAAAAAACTTTTAAAAAATTGTGTTTGTTTTTTTACTTTTGTTGTTTTGGCTTTTTTTGTTTAGTTTCTTTTTAGGTGCTTAGTGTCATCGTTGAGTTTTTTAAAACATGTGCTATTACCTTTGTTTTACCAAACGTTACTGAGAGGTTTTTCTTTTCTTCTTACATGAGTCAAAACCAAAGACAGAACAATGTTTGCTGCCATGAATAGACAATCATGTATTTGACAATGTTAGAAGCGATAATGCAGGAGGTATAATTTTTTGGTATTCCATTGCTGTTGCTTCTGCTGTTGCACTAAATTGCTGCTGCCGCCGCCATCCCCCTTGCGATGCTGTTTCTGTTGTCGTTGCTGCTCTTTGCGCCACTGACCGAGCTGACATGATGATGATGATGATCCGTCTTTGAAAACATATGCCTGTTGTTCCTGTTCTTAGTCAATTATATTTAATCAGTCATTTCTCAAGTTGATAACGTAAATGCTCGTTTGCTTGCATGAATGCATGTCTGTTGAAGTTAATACTAATCGGTCATAGTGTCTTCTTATTATTGTAAGTACAATATTTTTGCTACTAGTCTAAACTATAAGTGAAACTATTTCAAAGAGGACAATGAGATTTGGTTCCGTTTATTAACTTTGTTTTCATTTGGGGGGGGGATTTTGTTCTTCTTGTTGATGATGCTGCTCTTGTTATTACTGTTTTCGTTTTTAGTTGTTTTTATTGTTTTTGCTATTATCGTTGTTGCTGTTGTTGTGTTATTGTTGCTACTAATGTTATTGTTGTTATTGTTGTTGTTTGAATATCATCGGCCAGCTTTTCAAATGTACTAGGCATGCTTCTTATAAGAGGTCTCTGGGTAAAGATTCAAGATTCAAGAATGAATTTAGCTGCACGTCACCTGGGTATTTTTCTGTTTTGTTTTGGTCCAGAAGGGAAAACACTACCGGTTGCTCTACATAGCTTGTTTGCAGTCTTATCGAATAAACACGTTTTTGTGTTTTTTTTCCTTTCTTTTTAAAAGAAAAAACAAGCAGGTTGATTACTAACAGCTGATGTAATGCAGACTCTTTTTTATCTTGATTTTAATTTTTTTTGCTTTATAGTGCATAAATAAAACTTAATAACCAGTTTCATGTTTGGTTTCAGAACCATGTACCCCTATAATGCATCTTATATTCAATTTTAAAGTAAATAAACAGGGTATGCCCTATATCCTGATGACACGTCAACACTCCTGCCATATGTCAAAATAATATGTCTTTACTATTACAAAATAACATTTACCTCTTGTAAACATTTTTACTACTTTTGGGAGGGG
>NW_004797619.1:346769-348300 GCF_000002075.1 Aplysia californica | reverse complement strand
GAGAGAGAGAGAGAGAGAGAGAGAGAGAGAGAGAGAGAGAGAGAGAGAGAGAGATCATCATCATACATATTACATAATGTGGAAACGTGCACATAGAAGCATCCTTATCATCATCATCATCATCATCCACAACATTATCATCATCATCATTATCATTGTCATCGTCATTATCTGTTGTCGTAATTGTTGACATTGTCATTCCACAAATCAAAACAGCCGATAGCATCACCATCGAAGCATTTATAATACCGGCGTTCCGTATTAATCGTTCATGTAACCAAAAGCTATACACTGGGCGTCTCTGCAATCGATGACACTGAGGTACCAACACAAACCATATCAAAGTTTACTATTTCATAAAACTGTAGGCCTTTTCTTATAACTGTCGTTTGATCTTCATGGTGTTCGGATATATTTTACTGTTGTTTATATGCTATCATTATTTGTTCGGGTTTTTTTGTGGGAGGTGGAGGGTTGTTTGTTTTTTTATTATTTTTTAAAGGGTGGGGTGGGGGTGGGGATTTTAGAGTGCTTCTTTGTGGGGGTTTTGTTTTCTGGAAACAGGGGAGAGAATGGGTGGTGGGATAAAGGGATTGCATCCATTTCCAAAAATGCATGTGTTGCTGTTACCAAAAGCTATAGAATTTGCATCTTTATAATCGATGCAACTGGGTTACAAACAATATCCATATCAAAGTTTACTGTTTTATATATTTATATCTCACAGAAAAAAGTGTACATATTGTACTTGAAAACCAATTTCTATTAGTGAATCAATTCCTTTTATAGACAATTGACACATCAAGGAAGAAGTCATCAGGATGTATCTTTTTAATTGAAGTGTTAATTTCTGTACAAAAATATCCATCTGAGTTGTGGAAATTCACAAAAACCAAACCACATTGACCTCTTGCCCCACTGATGACTGGTGGACAAAGTCGACGCATGGAAAAGCTAAGGTGTTGGAAAAAATGCGGGGGGGGGGGGTCTGATGCTAGACTCTTTCTAGCTACTGCTCAAGGTTATCTAACATTTGGAGCCGGTCAGGTCTTGCTGAGATTAGTCTTTATTCAGTGGCATATGTGCACTTGCCCACAAACGTTCAGCGCTGTTTCTGTCGCCGTTGAGCCTTTGATTACATCTCGCTGTGAACTCCAAGCCTGGGGCATTCATAACGCGTGCCTTTTATCATTTTACTACTGCTTTTTAAAGCAGAAATATTGCCATATTTTATGTTTTATGACGCTAACAAACCTAAAGGAAGTAAATAATAGACTTAGATTCTAAAGACTTGTACAGAGAGTTGCATTATAGGGCAGTTGAATGAATTAATTTAATGCCATATAATTAACTTCCGTGACAAACAAGAACTTTTCATTGAAGTTGTTGCAACTTTTGTAAACAACACACATCAGCTTTCCTGCAAAATTTGGCGACTGTCAATCTTCAATTAATGGAGCTGTTTCTATTTAAAGTGTGCAGGCTTTCTTTTTTCCGTGAGTAAATGTATATATGTATGTATGTATATATA
>NW_004797619.1:342581-345543 GCF_000002075.1 Aplysia californica | reverse complement strand
GTTGTTTTGGCTCAACACCATTCATGCCCATTAAGGAGCACATTTCTGTGTGGATTTTAGTAAAAAAAATGGATTAAAGGAACAGTTTTCACGGACTCTAAAGCTAAGTAAATAACTCATCTTTGGCGGCCATTTTCTCACTAATTTCACCTCCAAAACCAGGTGACCCCACCTCCTTCATTCGCAAATATCTTGATTTCTATTCCAGATAAATGGATTTTTGTTTACCCAAAGAAAGAAAAATGAATAAGTTTTAAGATGATACCAATAGCTCTACATGTCCAAAAATTGACGAGAGCTTGATTCCTCCACGTCGTGACACATGTCATGATCAAGAGAGTTAGACTTGGATGACGAACCTTTCCAATGTTTGGGAACTCTCTGAAATGACTGGATTTAGCTTGTTTCAGAGATAAAAGGTTGTGATGGTTTCAGTAATATGGATATCAGTAATTTTCTTTTTAAAACGTAAATTTATATCACAATATTATTGTCGTGGCCAGGAAAGGAGGTATTCTTTTGGTTCTTGAATAATTGTCTGTCGTTTCAAACATTTCAGTGTACTATCATGCAGTATGCAATTTGGATCTTGTTCAATAAGCTGGTTTTTAAAAAATATTTTCTGGTTAAAAGTGTGAAAATGCGTACAAAATTTGCTATTGTTATTACTGAATTTGTTTTATTGCCATTGTTGTGTGTGTGTGGGGGGGGGGGTCTTGGGAGTTGGTCTTTCTTTTTTGCTTTCTTTTCTTTTTTTTTAATTTGGAGAGTGCATCATGCAAGCTATTATTGCTTTCTACTTTATCCCCAATAAAAGCTCATTTTGGTAGAATACGCGAAAAAACATAATTGCTCTCTTACAAACATTCCACGTCTCTTAGCATACAACATCGCATTATATGTACATGATATAAAGCAGAGGAACATAATCATATAAACTTGAATGTAGCGTTATATTTCAACTCTTACCATGAGTCATGAGAAGAAAACATTTCCAAAAAGGTAGTGAATATCAGCTGGACACCACTTAAGACTCTCCCCCGGTTTTCGAGTAACTCCATGGTTATTCGCTGCAGGAGATCTCCTTATCATAAACACCACATTAAGCACTTGGAAGAAAGTTTCTATTGAGCCCTGCATGGATCTCACCAGGCAACTTTGCGCTTCGCTGAAGTCTTCGAGATTTACATTAGGCTATGGCATACCAAACGTTCTTCTGACATGGCTAGAGTCTGAAAAGACTTCTGGCAATTGATTGCTTAATACAGCCAAGGAGAAGTTGGAGTAAATGGGAAGGAGTACAAAAAAGCGAAATTGATGGCTATTTCGCAAAATGTCAAAACATCGTTTAAGGACAAAACTGTCTGAATCCGCAAAGATATTGGACTAGAGAAAGAATCAGTCTTCAGTGGTAGCTATGAGGCTGTGAGTGAAGGGAGCTAAAGAAACAAATGATGGTTTTTTGTTGTCTTAAAAGCTTCCGGAAGTTGGGATGCAAAGACTCTAATCAAAATATTACACTCTGAAACTATAATAGCGGCCTCTTCTCTGCTCCAGTGCTTGCTTTGAGCGGGCAAATGTATGATAAAATACCAATTTTCCTACAGCCAAGCGGGAGCGCAACCTTTCTCTCCATTTACTTCCTAATAGAGCCAAATAGTGCACCCCGTTGTCAGCAGGAATAAAAGTCAGAGTACAGTATTGGATATTGTTACCGGCTACAAGTCTACGTTTAGATCAGAGAAAAAGCGTCTGTGCTTTTTGGACGGAATGTCTGCATGACTCAGAAAAGTTGGTAAATTTCGATCCTCCCTTCTTCAAATAAGTGAAAATCGTATTTCCCGCATGATGTTACAACGACCAATGAGCATGGAGACCACGGAGAAGAGTAGTGGGTTAAGTAGGTTTTTAATAGAATGTTCACGTATATATACCGAAAATTGCTCATAGTCGATTAGTTTAATACTTCCAATATGTTTCTTTTCATTGCTGAGAGACCCATACGACACATTTCAAGGGTTCTAGCGTATAATTGACTCCCGCTATCCTCATTTCGTACTTTTGTAATTGTAAATGTTTGAGTCCCCTATCGAAACAATTTAGATCATTTAGGAAGAAGGCTGCTTCGACCCTTCCTGTCAGGCCTAACGTGGACCAAAAGAGATACAACCTCCCATCAGAAAGACGGAGATACTCTTCTAATATTTTCCCTATCACGGTAATCACTTATGTCTTTTTAGTGAAAGGGCGGAGTTCCTAACCACTACAAACGGACTCTAATGTGTCCTCCTTTACAGTACTTATGATTAATCTCGGATGTAAATAATGTACGTCCAGAATTTAGATATTGCCGTTACTGTGTCCATTCCCCTACTCGGCTTACATGAGAAACCTGTTTTTGTGGGTGGGATTGGGCTAAATGTAAGAACTCAAAGCACAACTCCATTTACATATATACATAGTTATACATAGATAGATATAGATATATGTATAAAATATTTACATATCGATGGACAAGACGTTATTCAGGGACCTTCTTTTTTTTTATCATAAGGGTCAACGTTCTATATATACTTTCAAACTACTTCAAACACATCAGATATAGCAATTTTTTTATACTTTATTACCCAAGGTATATTTTTAATGACGCCTTTGATTGTCGTTGTTTGAAATACATTCTGCAACCATTCATGACTTTTATGAAAAAAATCTTTTTGAAATAAAATAATCACGAGTATGCAGCTAAGCTGTATCTGGGTTTTTTAATCTATTTATTCATTTATTTGACTGTGTTTGTGACGTCTTAGTCGTGTTTCTTTACATGGACTACGAAGAATAAATGTTTATCGCGTAAAAACATTAATAGCATAGCTTGTTTAATAATTGATGATGATGATGATGATGATGAAGATGATGATGATGATGATGATGATGATGATGATGATGATGATGATGATGATGA
>NW_004797619.1:339365-341651 GCF_000002075.1 Aplysia californica | reverse complement strand
CCCCCCTCTCTCTCTCTCTTAAACTCACAAACAAACAAACAAACACACACACACACACACCCGCACACACATGCACACTTTATCAGCCCGACACGTACGCCCACATCAATGATACATGCGACATCATTGTAAAATACCATTAGAATTGGAAACCCTAGATATTATCTTATTAATTTGTTTTTATAATTCCCATAAGGTGAATGTCCTTACTAGCCAAGCCCCCACTCCTCTCTCTCCTCCATAACCCCAACCCGAAATCTCCACAGACATAAAATGTATTATTTGAAACATATATAAAACACAGTCTAAGATAAACATGGGCACTGTGATTAGACATTCTAGGTTACATATTTTTCCCACCTGGATTAAACTGGTTTCTCAATTATTGGTGTAATAAAAGTATGAAACACACAGCTGTGAATTTTGAAGATCAGAAAAAGGTAAAGAGGTTTTGAGTCAGAGAGGATTGCTAATTAACCGCTGTCTCATTTTAAAGCTCCGTTCAAGCTTTTTGTTTTGTTCGTTTGTTTGTTCTTTTTTCCTTGTTTTTTAGCGTATTTTACGGCTTTCGCAACTACAAAAGGTCATATGGGCGCGTGGGACACATTGAACATTTTTAGTTTGGTAGGAATATTTTGAATCTTGCCCCGGTGTGGCGGGTAAGCCTACTTCTATCGATTTTGAACCACCAAGGGATCTTTAACGCGCACAACTTGCACACGACACCTCCGGGATTTTTTGGCCCTCATCTGAGAAGGCTAGATATGAGCTTTTACATACCCTAAAATCAGTGGTATGAGTGAAAGACAACAAAAAGAGGAGCTAATGAGTAGCAACAGAAAGGCTTTAGGAAAAATCATGAGTCCAGAGGAGGGGGCAAAGGGATTGGGGAAAGTGGAGGCGAAAGCAGATGACAGAACATGATTAGAAAACCGGAAATGAGTGAGATGAAAGGAGAAAATTTTTAGATTTAGAGATGATTTTCCGTCGCCGTCAGGATTAAAATTTGTGACCTATTAAATAAAATGCGAACACCGAACCTCTTTAATAAGAGGCGATCACCGTACCTCTAGACCACAAGAGCCCGATGTTCAAGCTTTGAATGTTAATGGAGAAAGAAAAACCAACAACAACAAAACACCCTCTCTTGTTGGTAGACACACAAAAACATGCAACAGTTATAGTAGCCACATGAGCTATTCGAATAAATGAACCTCTTTTAATTTTTGCTTTAGTTTCCAGAATACTCCAGAACGTATACGTTATACTTACCATTTTGCGAGCAAGGTTATCTTGTATTACATGTTGCTCCGATCTACGAATTTTGTGAGCTATTGACAACGTTATCAAGGCTGTACAAAAATATTTCCCTGTTGCCCAAAGTTAAACGGTTAATTCCTGTGTTGCGAAGACTTCCAGTTTCATTTTGTGTTATATTCTGATTTTAAGACTGGAATCGATGCTTTCAAAATGATTAGTCTGGCAGGGTTCTTGACTAGTTTAGGTCCTACCTGATTGGCCGTACACAATCTGTGGTTGTGCACGACTCTCTTTCGTCAATTTTTAAGCTAGACTTTGGAGTGCCTCAAGATTCAGTATTGCGTCCAATCTTGTATACGCTTGGAGCTGTGATCAGAAAGCACAATATGAATTATCACATTTACGCAGACGATACACGATGTTAAAACCTTGCTTACTACCATGGGTCTGTGCATTGATGACGTCAAAAGTGGATGGTACATAATAAGCTCCAGTTTAATTAAAATAAAACTGAAATTCTTTTATGTAACCCAAATAAAAGCCATATCCCCGTAGACATTGATCATATTTGTACTGAAAATGAAAAACTGTATTTTATTGATAAAGCAAAGTATCTGGGAGTGTATTTTGATTCAGAATTGTCAATGGAACATCATATCAATTATTTATGTACCATTTTATTTTGTGAATTGCGTAGAACTGGTCATATGTCTATGTTTTTGAATGAACAGTCTTTGAAAACGCTCTTGTCATCTTTCTTGTTTTCACACATCGATTATTGCAATGCTTTACTAGCTAACTTACCAAATATCACTCTTCACAAGTTACATTGTTTTCAAAATCATGCTGTAGGCTTGTGGCGTCGGTGGCCTAGTGGTTAGGCTCTCGGACTCGAAACCGTAAGGTCATGGGTTCGAATCCCGTCAAGGGCCCGACGTTGTGTCCTTGGGAAAGGCACTTTACACGAATTTTCCTCACTTCACCCAGGTGGGAATGGGTACCCGGCTATAGACAGCGAAAGATCTT
>NW_004797619.1:335872-337127 GCF_000002075.1 Aplysia californica | reverse complement strand
AAAAAAAGAGTGAAAGTTAAATGCCTACAAAGTTGGAAAGGGGAGGGGGTGTTCCATTTTCATATCATCATAACCGTCAATGAACTTTATGCTAATGACTTTCACGAGAGCAGAATGAAAAGAAAAAGGTAGATCATATCTCCTTAGATCTACAAAGATAAACAGTTTGAGTTGTCTCCCTTGAAAAAAGGACGCGCTTCTAAAGACACAAACTATAATCAAGTAGCCTACAAACGTTGATATCTGTTCCCAGGAAAACCCAGTCCATATGTGTTGCTGACGTCATTTGCATTCCAAAACAGCCTGACCACCTGCTTGTCGTGCTGCTTGCTACGGAAATCTTTCCGTCCACAGTTCGATTCCCATCTGTCGGGTTAACGCTTATTAAGCTCCTGCTGGTCTGCGCGCCAAACCATAACTGTAACAGATATACTTTACCCAACTGGACGTATCGATTTTTGTGTTGTTGTTCTAACTGGTTTGAATCTTGCTTTTGTCGCTGCAATGGCTCGAGCAATTGAATTTTGTATTTCATCTTGGTAAATGGCTTAAAACACTGAATCGCCTGACTCACCATTTCAACAAGCAACCGTTTGGAGGTGGCATCCTTCGTGTATAGGGGCTGATCAAAAAAACATTTTTTTAAAGAGAAACAAAGCCAACGATAAAAATGTATGTGATGTTATTTTGTAGCTGCACGTTGCAAGCTCAACAAGTTACAGCCAACATCTGTGACAGCGCAAGCACGACTGGGGGGAACAGAACGGGTTAAAGAGGTACAGGGTCGGAAGGATAAGTACGGATTAAACGATATTGTAATTTGTGATACACACGACTGTAAGAAACAAGTTCGCTAAAGAGAATGGAAAACACGGGAGATGATTCCATATCCTACAAAGGAGGAAAGAAATCGAGTTTGAGTCTGCGTTTATGTTTTACGGCTCTGTGGTCATAACTAAGCCACGTAAACGTGACAAAACAGATTTTCTACAGTGTGCATGCTTACTATATACGGAAATAAAGGACAGACATTCATAAAACTATGTTAATAAATGTGTTTAAACGTTCACTTACTTTCACATACACATTTTAGATATACACATTTTCAAATTTAGACACAATTTGAATATCTTTATTTTTCTACAAAAAAATCTTTATGTGCTTACAATACGAGTACATTAGATACATAGATAGACAGACAGATAGATAGATAGATAGATAGATAGATAGATAGATAGATAGATAGATAGATAGA
>NW_004797619.1:332077-333832 GCF_000002075.1 Aplysia californica | reverse complement strand
CCCCAAACACCGTCTTTGCCCCAGGGGTAGCCCCAGGACAATTTACTTGGGCAACCTAAACAAATGGGTAACAGGGAAAGATCAGGGAAGCGTAGCTTTTTTTAAAGGCATTCTAGCTAAGGAATGAATGGAGAACCATGATCGCCGATGTCTGTCACAGATCTGGCACTGGAGGATGATACCTAGCTAATTAAACGAAAACTCCGTTACAAAACTGACCTCTGAAAATTGTTGAAAGTTCAGTGGCTTTTCAGAATTCAAACGCATCATTGACACAATTCAGCTTCGGTCTAAACTGCATAGGTTGAAAGCAACAAAATCTTCGTGTGGTCTCATAAGACACTAAAGCTCGTAGCACGCTTTATAACGTATACCTTAGGTACAACGTTGTGTGCAGCAAATGTTGATACAGAATGAGAGTATGACCATGAAGATGTTTAATACTAGAATGACTACCGAAATAACGACTTTCAGGGTATCTCAAAATTAGAAGCATGTTAACTTGTCAGCAGCTGTTGCCAAATAAGACTAAATATTTCAGTTGCCTCCAAACTACACAAATTATGCTCTGCTAAATCACACAAACAGGGGCTTTATCCGGGTTGGCACGCCATAAACAAGTATCTACCTTAGGTAATTTACAGTTCCAGCAACTTTCAACGCTTAAAAATTAACGTATGTGTTTTAAGCGCTCATCGAAAAAAAAAATTGATCATTTACGAGACAGGCTTCGACCCTGCTATCAGGACCAACCCATTCTGATAAGGATACCAAAACAGAAAGACCAAGATACTAGAGAAACATTTTCCTCACATGGTAGTCGAACTTAGGGTTTTAGAGTGCGACGGCGACACCCCTAACAGCTACCCCCTTGTACGCCGTTTCAACGCTTTAATTCCCACTTAACTTGTCTATCAACTTTTAGACCTCGGGAAAATCTCCTTTTTTAAAACTTTTTTTGTAAAGAAAGTCTCCATAACCGACGGATTGTAGGCCTAAATTGTGCAAATGTTATACGCCAAGGAAGACACAGTTTTGATCATGAGACCTACTACACCATAGATGTCGATCATAGCCGGAGAAGACACCTGAACGGACTAATAAGCGAGCTCGCAAATCTTTACAATGTAAACTTGATTTCTTCAGCTCAAAGCAATTCTTATGCTGTAACCGATTCTTTTTCTCTTTGTTTCTGTCTGGTATCTTTCCATGTGCTGGGATCACAATCCCCATACTTTGAGTCATAAACGTAGCATGGGCTACGAACTTAAACGTTCATCACATCTGTTAGTGACGTGTCCGTATGGACCCCACTAGTTTTACATTATCGATTACTGTTTTCCCCTTTTCGTTTTCCCTTTGTCTGCACCAGGCATCGTCCTGACTGCCGCCATGATAAGCATGAGAAACTCTGAATACATTTTGAAGACATATTTCTCTCACAATAGTTTGAGGCACCATAAGTTTGGTTCACCTTTCGACTGCAGCTGCTGCTCTTAATTATCGCATTAGATATCAGAATAACGTGTAGGGACTATTTTATTTTAAGAGATCATTATGCATTATGCAATCGCAGTTCGCACACCCACTCACTCCCACCTTTATTCAAATCCCAGTTATTGTCCCGCGCCGCGTTCCTCTACCTTAAACAGAAATACAAGCCCGCATGAAACTGAGAATTACATTTCACTTTGCACTGTTGAACTAGTGAAAATAACCTGACTGGGTAATATGAATTTCGAAACGGTGGGGGGG
>NW_004797619.1:320609-331040 GCF_000002075.1 Aplysia californica | reverse complement strand
TGTGTGTGTGTGTGTGTGTGTGTGTGCGTGTGTTACTGTCTGTGCATCTATGTCTATGTGTGCCTGTGTCTATGTGTCTATGTGTGTCTGTGTGTGTCTGTGTGCGTGCGAAAGCGTGTGTATCTGTGTCCTGCTCGTTCGCCCCTTCTAGAAGGGTGCGGTGAATGCACGTATGGAATTTGCCATGATCAGTACATTCAGTAAGATTTAGAACCACCGAACAAGAACTAGCAAGCAAATAGCACAGTCTTGTCAGTAGGCCTACCAGAGTCAAGAATGTCTTACGCTGCTGAGCAGATATGAACGAGGAATATAAGAGGTAAAAACCACGGTTCTGGAACCTGAATCATGGCCGTGTCTGTGATGGCCGGATTCTTTTTTAAAAGGCTGTATGTGTTTTGCACATTGACACAACTTAGATATTTTAGAGGCGGTCAGTGAGAGCCCAAGCTAAGAGGGATATAACGGTCCCGCAGAAAGATGGAACTACAAGGTGATAAAGCAATTTTACACTTTTTTTCAGAATATCTCTAACAAAATGTGTACTTGAATATTGTAATTTAGAACAGATATAATTAATTCAGAAGATATTTTTTGTTTGACAAAAAATTCCTAAGGAAGAAATTTATTTTCAAAAACGAAAATGGCTTTTAAAAAACACCCATCAACGTATAATGTACCAATTTTAAAGATCTTGTAAGGAAATTCATGAAATTAATAGTTTAGGTGTTGTTGTTGTTTTTTTCTTCCTTTTATTTTTAAAATTTAATGTTTCCATCCCTGTAGTATTTAAACAATATTTCTTTTCTATTGCAAAGTTTTTAAAACTTGTCTTTTTAATTCTGAAATTTCTAGAATCAGTGCTCTATGTCCTCCTTCGGACTCGACACATTTGCGATGTTCAGTGGTGAACGAACACAAGGATCTGCCCTATCATGAGTACTCAAAGCCACCCACACTGTACGCATTACAGTATGGAGTTGTTTCTAGAGACATTAGGGGGGGATGTGGGGTTACCCAATTGACAGCATTTGAGGAGTTAACATATCCTGAAAGGTCATGGGCTTTGCCAATGAAGCATAATAAGTCATCGCGGAAATGGTAACGATTTTCAAGACAATCGAGGAATCATGAACACATTGCTATGCTTTGATCAATGTCAGCTTTGCAAGCTGGGAAATGGCGCAGGCGTAGATGAAGATCTGCTTTAAGAATGCGGACAGTTGAGATGTAGGAAAGTCCTAGCAGCAGACATCGTCTGCAGACAGACGAGTCATGGGGCTCACCCTATGAATTCTGCTCCCTGGTGACGTTTATAAGAGTGACCATGATGTGAGTTTGACCTGAAGTGGCCGTTTTGTCTCGGATTTTTTTTTTCTGACAGGTCCTAACTGATCTCCATCAATGACATCAAAGAAGGCCTTGCCATTATTTGTGCGAAACTTACGAAATAGATTGGTGGCAAGGTAATGTACAATGCAAAAAGCTCCCTAGTCTTTACTTATCTTATCCATGATCTCAGCAAGCAAAAGAAACTTGAGAAAAATGCTATCTGCAAACTTCTATTGGCATGTTAGACAACTGTAATTTCCAATATAGCGTGATCGTTGGGACTTCTAATGTTAGGCCTAATGCAAACTAGTGGTCCAAAAATGGGAACATAGCTGAAAATGGTTTGTTTTTTTACGCTTATGTAGATCAACAATATTCTGTCGATATTATGTCTAAAATGAGTATCAGTCAAATTCATTTTCACTTCCAGATGCCGTGTACAATTTTGAAACGCAAAGCGTCAGTGTGGAGTGAAATATTTACCCAAAAAAGTTGTAAAGTTGTTATCAATGTACTCGATACCCCACACCTCCCAACCCAGCACACACACACACACACACACACACACACACACACACACAAACAAACAAACACACACACACACACACACACACACACACACACACACACACAAACATGGACGAAACGTATGGTAAACAAAGAATCGTCTTCCTCTGGACAAGGTGGTGATTTCTATATAGACGAAGCAGGGACATAACTATGCTCGATCAACAGCAGACCCAAGTCAGTGTTGCGGCAGATTTCGAACCATCATACTCGAATTTAAAAAAAACACGAATGTGCATATTTCATAGTACATGTATGTTGCTGCTTTTTATTTACAAAGGACTTGAAAAATATTATGTAGGAATAGCGAAGTTGTTATGGGCTTCGCCAATTTCACCATTCTAGTGCAAATACTTTGTTTTTAAAGTACCCCAAATCAGCGAGTCCTCAAACACTGTCAAGTTAGCAGAATGCGTGTACTCAAGTTTATGGCAGGATCCCTTTCGCTGAATACTTGCCTTTTCTGCTCCTCAACGGCATCTTGCATCAGCTCTTCTTAAGACGAGGTTCGAATTCCAGAACGGTCTTAATCTTTTTTCATGTTTTCAGAAACGCATGTTTCTTTCTGTCAAGTTTCCTTTTGTGGAATCAAGAATTTTATCTTCATATTTTGAACTTTTGTTCAAGCCCATTTGCCTCTATGTGGCAGTATTTATTGAGGACTTACCTTTTAAAATGAATTGCTTTGATTAATGCTTCCGTTCAAGTTAGAATAAGGGTTTGATTAAGGCGATTGATCATATTGAGGTTTAGAACTAGAAAATAATTGGCCACTGTTGTTAGCCGATTGCGGTTATACAGTTTACGACGCACACATTGAAAAATCGACGTACTGGGAAATGTTTTCGTTATGTACGAATGACTATAAAGTACGTGTTAGAAATGCAAAGAAAAACTTTGCGCGTAAGGAACAAATTCGGGACTTGAAAATTGGTTCGCTTCGGGCGTGTTTCGCAATGTTTCTGTTCGCTACGTACATGCGTGACTATTTTTAATGATAAAAAAATAATAACAATAAAGATATGTCCTTTATCCCTCTATATTGTTCGTGATTTTCTAGCAAACCGTGCAAAGTCCATTTCCGTCTATTTCACCATCATGCCAATCACAGCCCCATTACTTCCTAAATTCGTACTCTCCCTCTCTCTCTCTCTCTCTCTCTCTCTCTCTCTCTCTCTCTCTCTATATATATATATATATATATATATATATATATATATATATATTATATATATGTATATATAAATTCTATATATAAATTCTCTCTCTCTCTCTCTCTCTCTCTCTCTCTCTCTCTCTCTCTCTCTCTCTGTCCAGGGAGCTAACATTGAACATAATGTACTGCCGTGTCAACCCAAGAGCAAATCGAGAAGAAACTTTGTGAATGACCTTTCTTTTCCGGGCACAGCGGCTATGCAAAGATAGAGTGAAATCAGGTCATTAGTGAAGAGTATGACCCTTGAGTGGAATACACCCCAGCCCCTTCAATTTTTAAAAAGCCCTGGACTCAATCTTTTCTTTCTTTTTTTTTTTTCTTATTCTTGAGTCTTGATAGCAAAACACAGGGAAGCACAGAGCAGTCGTGTCGTGTTACCCTACACGCGCTCACAGACCCATTTCAAATTGAGAATCCAGCTATCGTTCACACTTTGGGCGAACTTTTGCTTTTAATCAGGACTAGGGGTAACATATTGTGTCGGTGGCACAGTAATTGCCGTGAGCAGCTGAATGGGGTCTGGCGCATGCGGTCTCGATTCACGACCAAAGCCTCGGCCACGTAAGCTACAAGTTGATCCCCCCTCTCTCATTCTCTCCGTCTCCTCGCTTCCTTCTTGCCTGATCATGCCTTCAAGGTTTCCACATGTAATAGCAGTGTTTCTTTTAAATGCAGTTTTAATACATAATAATTTCGTCATTTTTTATACAGCTGATCTTATTATTATGCAAAACTGAGGTGTAGGCACGTGAGCGCTGGAGTATTTTAAAAGCCTGAGAATGGTTTGAGGAGAATCTTTTGCTTCGGGCTTCGAAGAGAACCGGAGAAGTGTTTAGCTCTCACACAGGATTGATAATAGCCTGTCAACTGTTAGACGGGCTCAACTTTACGTTGTCCCGCTCGAGGTAAGCACTCACCCTGCTGTCAGCCTGGGCCCGAGCAGGATTGTCGACTCGCTATGTGAGCAAGCTATCCGATTCTTGTGTGTTGGCTCGTGTGTACGTGGTAATTGAAAATGTGCAAACTGTGCTCGCGCGTGTGAGAGTACATGTGTGTTTGAGTGAGTATGAAGGTGAGTCAGAGACGTTGAATCGGTTTTGATGTTTTGCGCTCGTGTCGTATTTCTCGGTATATCATGCAACGTAAACTGCAGCCTGTGACCGTATCAGTCTGAACATTGTAATTATTGTTTATTGGGTTACAAATAGAGGTGGTTGAGAATGTGTACGTAAGGAGAAAACTTAAGCATCAGAGCTCAAATCTTGACAAAATAAGGAGAACGATTAACAAGTCAAAGGGACAACGTGGAAGGAGAGTAGGGGTGAAGTTTAAAGACCTGCTAATCATAAATAAAGAGGAATAAGTTTTGTTTTTCACAAAATTCAGAATATCTCTTTGTTTCGTCTTTTTTTTAAGTGTCCTGGCTTGCATGTCACTTATATATATATATATATATATATATATATATATATATATATATATATATATATATATATATATATATACATATATACTTTAAAAGAACAGATAGATATTTTCTAGTTCTCTTGGGGTATAACACTATTAGTGGTTGTTCTGCTGTGGACTCAACCGTACATTTCATTTCAGAGTGTCTTTGTCGGCTCTTTTGCCCAATGTTGCCCATATTGTAAAACCTCACCTTAGATCACATATGAAATTAACCCAATTACTCAGATTTTTCGCTTATAAACGTTGAGGTTTCCCTTATGCTTTTCCCTTTCACCCTACTTTCAGGGAGTGTACTTTCTGCTGAGCGCTTCAAATACACAATCTAGATCTAGTAATGCTTGGCATATTATTATCCATGACGTTAATTATAAGGTTCTATTTCAAAATGATTCACACTAGAAGCTGCAATGCTTTTGAAATAAAAGGAAATATAAGCATAAGATGATGTTCATGTCATTTTCGACTCTTTACAAATGCCTAATCTATCAGCGTGTAACCATCCATTGCCTACTTCTTTATCATTGGATTTGCCTTTAGTTTACAACACTGTCACTGTACGTTCAAATGTTGCTAAACCAAATCCAATAGATTCAAACATTTGACTATGTTCACAGTCTGTAACTGTTGTAGTTCTTGACTGTGAAACAGCAGTTTTCGAAAGATAAGACTACCCGTTCGAATCCAGCTCCACTTTAAGCGTGTCTTTACATTACACAAGAGGGAAATATCTGGCAATTACACACTAGTGCTGCCGTGCTGCAAGCGTTAGTAGTAATGATCCTATTTATATAGCTCAATTACGGGTGCAATTTTGTCATAACAAGGCGCTATCCACTATTTGGTTTCACAGAGAGGCGAGAGCATGGAGAGAAAGGGAGCAACGGCAGAGTACAAAACCCCTTGGAGTCTTTCAGACGACGGACTCAATCTGAAATGGGAGCTCATCAGCCATGAACATGACTTTTGATCTCCTTTCTGCTCATCACTGCAATTCAAGACAAAGAATACGTAGTCAAAACCGACGATACCTGAAAGGTGCAAGCTGAAAAGGTGCAGTATGAAAAAATATGCATTTGAAGATAACAATAGAAAAAATAACCAAAGTCGCAAACTCGAAATTAGTCCGTTTCTGCCTTTTCAAGGAGGGCACAATAGAAACCCATCAAATTTTGACATTTAGATTTGATCTTCTATTTCTGAAAATGTGGCTTTTGTTGCTTTTCTAATGAGGTCGTCTTTTGCGTTACACCAGTTTTTTCTCAAACGAAATTTGAGAAATTGTATAAGACACGGAGGTTACACTATTCTGTGACCGAACCGAAGTACCTCCGCCCAATTCATTTCGCTGCGTTGAGCGTTGATGGAGAGGCAGTTTTCTGTGGTAGGTCAACTCTTTAGCTATTTCCGTTGAGATGTTGTTTGCCAGGGCTCCCTTGACTCCCTCTGTCCAACTTTTGCTTTTCTTTTGTAGCCTGAGAACGTGGTGCTATATGGTCTCGAGGCTGACTGACCAGCTGGTATTCGTAACAGGGGAACAAACGATTTCATTGGTTTGTTCCGTAAACGTTTCAAACATTTGAAATTAAGCCCTCAACAAGGCAAATTAGATCAAGATCCTTTAGAGAGTCGGCTGATTTGATTCTTCGACTCTGTCTCTCAGGGCTGGGAAGGATACACCTTTCCAGCAGAAAGACGGTGCTACTAGTATGAATATAATGATCTTACGCTATCATGAAGCAAAACACCTGTTGGCTGAGTTCAACGACATGAATTCTAAAAATATCACCATAGACGTAAGGCGAGTGACCCTAATCCGTTGTCCCAAAGTTAAATTCTCTTACTTATTTTACGAGTAAAAGAAAAAATGAAAAGGGCAAAGAGCCAGCGAGAGAGAGAGAGAGAGAGAGAGAGAGCGAGAAACACAGAGACAGAGACAGAGACACACAAACAGACAGACTGACAGACAGACAGACTTTTCATAGTAGCTGGTCTCAGTCTTATCAGAAATTGACGAGTAACTTGTATCACGTCTTTTAAATGTCCTTCTAGTGTGATAAAGATCGTATAACCTATATCCTAAACTAAAGACACATGTTGGTGGTCAGTGCGTATTCCAAAACTACTACTTCACAAAATTCAACCAACAGTCACAACCGTTTTTAAAAGCGCCAACGATGAAACAGCACAGCTGATGGCGTTAATGATCAGTTACACTCTTTGAAACTTCGTTTTTTCACACGGCATTGCTGCCACTCTTTTACCAAAAAAAGTGGTGAATATGCCTTCCCTACTTTCTGTAAAAGTGTTAGGCAGAATGAATATTTCTAGTCTTACTTGTTCCTTTATCCGTCCTCTTGTACCTGTAGGGCGTCGAGGGGAGAAAGAGCTTCCAGTCTCTGGCAAGAATATTTCTAGTACTGACCATAAAACATATTGGTTGATATTAATGATTACACTGTCCAAGAATGTTATTCACAAAACACGTATAGTCTTACTTCTAGTTCCTCTAATGGCGCTTACGTTTATTGGAGTTTTGAATTGTTCTGTATTCATTTGGCATGGACTGCACTGCAGAAAGTGACATGTTTGCAAACAGATAGCTATAAGACCTACTAATCATTGCCCATCCTGCCAGGCATTCTTTTCCTTCTCCATTCTTATCAACCGATGTGTTCCCAAGAGAGAGAGAGAGAGAGAGAGAGAGAGAGAGAGAGAGAGAGAGAGAGAGAGAGAGAGAGAGAGAACGAAAGAAAGAGACATTTGACAGACAGACAATGGTGGGAGAGATAGAGAGAGAGAAAGAGAGAGAGAGAGAGAGAGAGAGAGAGAGAGAGAGAGAGAGAGAAAGAGAGAGTGAGAGATGTGCTTTGGGGTTTGTTTATATGTCTGCAGACCACAGCGTATGCTTGGTTTTCACATTTTGATTTACTTTTTAGTGATTATGGACTTTACGAGAGTGGAGAGTGGAGGTGTGCTGGAAGAAACAAAAACCTCGATCCCCATGCCTCAGTAGTGGTAATATTTTCTTCTGTTAAATTGCTATAGCGTTGAATAAAACTAAGCACGCCAATATGCGAAGTCCAAATTAGTGAATATGCGTGAAACTCCGTTATTAACATATTATAATCTTCCCCAATCTATATACAGATATGTGGCGGTAAGGCTGCAAAAGTCAATATGTCACCTGGGCATACATTTCCATTCACTTAGAGAGAATGATATACAGAAAATTGGAAAAACATGGAATAATGTCAAGAACATAGATCTAATTTGATATGAGAAAACGTAGAAAGCATAATTTGTAGCTATCCTATACCCTGCTGTGGGAAAAGCTGTGATAATAATCTATCTATTTATCTATTTTTCTTTTTATCTATCAATCTATCTAAGGCAATGCGCTACGAATGTGTACACTGCAATGAAGTTCAATGAGGTTAAAATCCAAAAGAATTTCAAAAGCTCCTCGTCTTTCTTTCAAACACAAAACACAAAGTTTTATCAGCCTTGCTTTTTAAAAAGATGTATCTCCTTCCATACACTCCACCTTGTATCATTGAACAGGATACTCACAGTTTCAAACCCTTACCCCCTGCCCCCTGCCTTTTGCCCCAAAACTCAGACCACGTCCTCGTCCCGTTTTCACACCCCGCCCCCACCATCAATCCCGCCCAAAACCTGTTTTCTACAATTTGTTTGTAAAATAAGGTATCACTTTGGTCACGGCTAGTGCCCCCAACTGGTGATTAATCATCGATTGGTACAAGCTGTGGACTTCCACCTGTTGTCTCTATTGATCTCATCTGCGGTTCTCTTTTTCTTCACCATGATACACGTTTTAAGAAAATGTTCTGCTATAATAGACTACAAGCATGCCAACAGATGAATTTACCTTATAATACTTAGTTACGAAAATGATTGAAGTCTTAGATTCGGCAAATAAAGTACCATAGGAATCGAATACGTACTGTACATACGCGAGTGCGTTCGCGCTCGTGTACACCAGAACACATTCTTTTACACTAAGAACCGTTCCAATACATGTGTAAAATAATGTTGTAATGAATGAGCAATACTTATTCTCGTGGCGACTCTCTCTCTCTCTCTCTCTCTCTCTCTCTCTCTCTCTCTCTCTCTCTCTCTCTCTCTCTCTCTCTCTCTCTCTCTCTCTCTCTCTCTCTCGCTCTCTCTCTCTCTCTCTCTCTCTCTCTCTCTCTCTCTCTCTCTCTCTCTCTCTCTCTCTCTCTCTCTCTCTCTCTCTCTCTCTCTCTCTCTCTAGTAAGTGTTTTACGGCGTTCGCAACTGCATAAGGTCATATGAGCGCGCGGGACACTTCAGTTTGTTAGGAATCTTTAATGAGCAAAACTTGCATTCGGGACCGTTGAGATTATTTTACCCTTATCTGAGGAAGCTAGGTGTTATCTACTCTATGATCAGGGATGTGGCTGAAAGACAGCAGTAAGAAGGAGCCAAAGAATAGCGGTAGAAAGGCTGCAGAAAGAGTCAAGAGCCTCCAGAAAAAGGGCACCAAAAGAAGCTGAGTAATGTGGGCCATGTAGCACTGAATTGAGACCCCATTTCCTTGTCCATGACCCACTTTCTGGAAGATCAGGGTCCTGTTCTTTCATCTAGAGCGATGTCTTCCCAAATCATGACGCTTGCCCTTCCCCAATGGTCTCTCTCCACGTTGGCATCAACGTTGTGAGGTCAGGTCTTTGCCCACACACGGATGCGCCCATTTGCCGGATCAACGCAGAATCTTCTCTCGTGGAAGAAGAGCACCCTCTTTCCTTGTCTGTTCTTCCAGTTCACGTGAGCCTCTGCCCACATGAGCTGATCACGTCGGTGCTGGTGGGGGGGGGGGGCAAAGGTGGCCTGCGACACGGCTGCACCGAAGGCTTGTGAAGTGTAATCTCCGCCGTACAATTTTGATACTCAGGGTCCGTCTCGTTTATCCGAAGATGTACTTGTCGGTCTCGGCGGACACTCAAAACGGATCCATCCGATACTGGCTCACCATGAGGCGATCCTGAGCTGCAGTTGTCACCCTTGGTTGCTCGTGGGAGATCATTTTGTCGCGTTGGTAACAGAGGCAGCTCAACCCATCCTGTCGTCTGTAGATAATGGAGACATACACGCCTGTAACAGCTGCCACATGCTGGACAGACTGGCCAGCCTGTAGTCGTCCAAAATTTCACGGCTTCCTGATGAAAGTCTCGGCATCTTGATACATGTACTGCTTTCGGTTTTAACTGAAGTCCATCATTCTTTAAAGGCTTCAAATTTATAGGCCAAGCCTAGGTCACCTCAAGAACACAAACTCACTACCAGAACGATGCATCAACTGAGTACCTATGAGCTGGACAACTTGTTTAGTTGGGGGGGTTTTTGTTGCATAAGCGACCAATCAGGGCTATGCATTGTTTGAATGAGGCCAACCTAGCAGGTTCAGACCATACTTTAACCTAACATGTGAACAGTACTCACCAAGGCACTTTAAAACGACGATGAAAAATTCGCGTTTCGTTTGCCACTGAGTACACCCACACACACACACGTACGCACACACACACACACACACACACACACACACACAGTCACACACACACACACACACACACACCCATCCACCCCTTTCCATAGTTGTTATTATTGTTGTTGTTGTTATTGTTATTGTTACAGTTGTTGTTGTTGTTGTTGTTGTTGCTGTTGTTATTGTAGCAGTTATTGCTATTGTTGTTGCTGTTGTTATAAATATTTTTCTTTTTCTCCTTCTTTTTCTCCTTTTCCTTCTCCTTTTCCTTCTCCTTCTCCTTCTCCTTCTCCTTCTCCTTCTCCTTCTCCTTCTC
>NW_004797619.1:310948-315948 GCF_000002075.1 Aplysia californica | reverse complement strand
CTGGGCAGACGAAACTGGACAAGCTGCAGTGGTATGCTTTAAACATAGTATTTATATGTACATATAATTGTGCGTTGTATAATCATATTCACATCAATGCCCCTATTTACAGTCTCGTGGGTGTGGTTAAATGTGCGCGGTTATTTTTAGCACACAAAAAAGATTATTCTCTTCCACGACTTATAGTAGAGACGCCAATGTGCAAAGCTAAACGCTGATTACTGAATTGGGTGTTAGAGCATAATTAAGCTACTAGAATACAATACAACTAGCCGTATAGCGTTTGCTGATGCAATATTTTTGCCCTAGACACAGATGGCTGCAGATGATTGATGTAGCTCAGTTCTGATGAATGTTCATTCTTGTGTGCGAGTGTACGCTTTTAAATGTGTGAAAATTTCAATGTATTGGTGTGAATGCGTATGTCGGAGGTAGATTTACATGAACGTATATATCATGGTCGGGAAATAAATGTTATTGTTGGGTATTTCTGTCTCAAAGCTCCATGAAGTGTGTTAAAAAAGCCCGCAGTCAGCTCAGTTGATGCTGAATTATTGTTGAGATTACACTGGTCTGAATCCCAAACAGGGCATTTTGATCCTGTGTGTTTGTTTGATTGTTTATTTGTTTGTTTGTTTTGTTTTGTGATGAGTTTCTTTTTTTTCTTTTTTTTTTACATCAAAATTGGAGGGTCAACGCTGTCTACCTCCATGGTGGTCCTTTCAGAGATGGCCTCTTCAATAAAATATCTTAGCAGCATTCAAAGAATGCGTTACTTTCAAATCCCCAAATACTGTTGACTGACTGACTGACATCTTGTGGTGGGAGCAGAGCTTCACATATTTCTTTCTGGGCATGGAAAATACAAAGACAAACGTATTTGTCAACACTGACTTAACATCTTTTGTGGGCGTTTTTTGTTGTCATTGTTGTTGTTGCTGCTGCTGCTGCTGTTGTTGTTGTTGTTGTTGTTGTTGTTATTGTTGGTGGTGGTGGGGGTTATTATATTTTTGTCATTTGACACCGCCATCACAATCACCACCATCATCATCATCACCACCACCATCATCATCATCATCATCATCATCATCATCATCATCATCATCATTACCCTTCTCCTTTTCTTTTTCTGTCTTTCTCTTTTTCTTTCCCATCCTATGCCTGTATTATTATTTACATCATTGTATTGTTAATGATTTTAATAGTTTTCTCATTTTAACTACTGCAATCTATATCATCGTCATATTGTCACGAGTGTGGATATGCAGCAGAAAAGGGCGTCATTTTTACTCCTTTCAGAATGAAAGGCACAACAATTGAAATAATACCTGAGAAAGTTGTCATGTTATAAATAAGGAAATCCCGTAAACAAAGTAACTGGAAGAAAACGGAATACCACAAGACAAACATGTGTGAACGTGTGTGTGTGTGTGTGTGTGTGTGTGTGTGTGTGTGTGTGTGTGCGTGCGTGTGTGTGTGTGTGTGTGTGTGTGTGTGTGTGTGTGTGTGTGTGTGTGTATTCCAACACGTTTTGTGAGTGCATGCGATACGGGTGTAGGTAGGCGGGGGGGAGGGGGGGCCTGAAGGCAGTGTTGAAGGGAATATGCCTAAAAGAACCTGAGCCTTTGTATACTGCTTGGGTTTTTCGCGATGGCATAGCATGTAAGAGAAGGTAGTTCTATTTTCTGCGTGGAGAAGTCTGTCATATAGAATTTTGTGAGTGTGAACTATCCCACTCCGGGCGTGTCTGAAGAGAACTAAATAGTTTGGGGTTACTTTAATTTTCAAGTCGAAGGGCTTGTTACAGTCTTTTTTTTTTACTGGAAGGTTTAGAATAACTCCCTTGCCTCTATGCTAAATTACAAATCCACCCCGCCTGTTACGCGCATACCACGTGTTCCGTTCATGCATTCCGTGTTTGCTGATTGCCAAGTACCCATCCGCAGCTGAATGAGAAGAGAGGAAAATAAAATTAGCACCTTTCCAAAAGGTACAAAGTCGAGTCCAACACAGCTAGGAATAGGCAGCGTTAAATGCGAGCTTCCTTAATAACCTACATTGTGCCAATGGAGGCGTTGAACATCTACAACTACAACAGGGAGTATGAAACTCAGACTGGGGTCTTAGTTTTAATTTACGGCCGTCGCTGTATCGATAGAGCGTTAAACATTTACAACCAAGCCAGCTCAGCACCCCAACTATTATTTTCTTTAATAGAAGTAAAGTTTAGACCTCTTTTCGGGACCTACTTTATCTGGTATGCAATTGTCGACTTGAGCGAAAGACACTTTTGTCTAGTTGTATGAATGAATGAGGGTGGAAGGGGGAGGTCGATGTGTGCTTATACCTTGAATTCATTGTTCGTTGGGGCTTTCAAAGCAGGCCTTCTACGCTGCCTCCCCAGCAAGATACCCCCTCATCAGGTAATGGTGCGCCCGACCAACAACGACAACGATTAGACTGCCAGGCAGATTTATTCCTCATAAATTTCAACAATCATCTCATTACAGCTTCAAAGACTGGCGTCTGTTAGATCCCCCACAGGTTAACGCTCGCAACAATTTCAGAATGCTCAATCGTCCCCTGTGAGTGCGTGAAAAATACAGTGAAAGTCGCACAGCTTTACAAGTTATTAACAGCATTCGCGTGGCCATGATCAGAAAAAAGTTTCAGACTTGATTGTGTACCATCGCCACTAGAGTTGTCACAGCTGTCTCCATTACTAATTCCCCCTCCTGTTTCCCGATTTTTGCATTTTGTTTCACAGCACACTACACACTGATTGTGTAGTGTCACAGAAACACGAAAGAGACAGAAAGAGCAATGTTATTATGGAAGTGACTACTGCCACCGCACAGATTGTTTTGTAAACCAACTGTAATACTCATTCGTTAGCAAGGACAAAAGCGTGAGGATAAAATTCATGTCCACTCAGCATAAGCACAAAATTGGCTTGGAAACAAGATTTTCTAATTTCGAAATTTGCTGAACATTTTTTGAGCAGGTTCCTTTAACCACCCTATTAGACACAAAGGCCATTTTATAGGTTTAGAAGCTATTTTTTCGTCAAGACATTGAGCTTACAGGAACATTATTGTCAGGTACAGAGAGAAATTTCGGAACTCAGTAGATTCAAAGTTAGATTTTTTTATATATTGGAAACGTTTCTTAACCGATAAAGCCTTTACATCCCGCCTGTTGCAATTAAAAAAACTGTTGCCTGCAACAGCTGAAAGTGTAAACGACATTAACTACCTCAATCGTGTTCGTTGGAGTTGGGGGCAGAACTGTTTCTTTCACAATCAAAGCCTCAGACAAGTATTTTCTTTTAAAGAACTAAGCGCCTCTACAATGTCTCACACCATAATATATATGATTATTTGTGGGAGGGGGGGGTTGGTAGGATGAAACGTTAGATGGATTTACTCCATACTCATATGCGTACATTAACTCATCCATAGCCCAGTTTTAATATGTGAGACATTGTGGTAAAATCAGGCGTTCATCAAAATAATGAAAGCGAAGAAACCGGCATTTTTTTCTACCAGTTTGGCAATTTTTATCAATTTTTAAATCGCTCAACACCGTTTATGTCCATTTAAAACACATTTGTGTGTAGGTTTTACTGACAACCACTGATTAAAGGCATGGAAAATGTACATTTTCAGTTTCCAAGGACTTTCAAGCTATGGAAGTAATCAAACTTTGGAGGCCATTTTCTCGTTATTTTTACCTCTGACGTCTGACATCGGACAACCCCCAGCTACTTCAATTACCAACTTCTCAATTTCTATTCATGATAGATGCAGATTCTTTTCATTAAAAGCAAGTCACATAAACAGGTTTTGAAATAATGCCAATAACACAGTATGCCCAAAACAATGACAAGCGCATGATTCCACCGCGTCATGACACATACGAGAAAACATTCAATTGAAGTCAAAGGGAGAGGTTCCATTTATTTTATAGACTACTTAGAAAATCGACTGCCTGTGAAGACAAAAGTCGAGTCTTGATATCCTTTTACTTACTGTTTGTTTGTGTCTTTATTTGTTTGTATGTTGTTGTTTTTTTTTGGGGGGGGGTTATTTGCTTGTATATTTTGTTACGAATTCTTCTGAAACTAAAAATATCATCCGGAAAACGGATCTCTATGTGTGGTGGTAAGAGTACAGAGGGAGAGAAAAGACGGGTACGAAGACGGAGAAGATAACCTTACGCCTACTTCTTCATATAAAACCTTATTATGCAAGTCTCTGATCTGAGCATTCTTGGTCATGCCTGCTCTTCTGCCTACAGTTCGGCCTTCTGTCGTGCAGTGGCATTTAGGACGTAGCGTTGACTCAGTTTGCATCATGCTGGTCTAGGGAGCGGATGGCTATGGTTTGAATCCCTAACAGAACTTGGTTTGTTCAGTTCAATCGGAAATGGTCATTTTTGCATTGATACGCCTCTATATTAGCCATACAATTTTTAAGAGGCGGTACACCTATAAAACAACCAATAACCAGTGGCTTTTGTGATAAATACTCCACTGCTCTTCCTGCCTGGGGAAATCACGGAGAATAAAGTCAGTTGGCAACTAGTAATGATTCAAAAGGTGTATTCCTTTACCTTTGCAATTTGAAACACTAACTCTTTTTAACTCTGGGGTTATTCTTTTCTTCATTCTTCCAATAGACATGAAAAGGTAGTTGCCTATTAGCTGTCAAACTCCCTTTTTCATTGTTTTTATACGTTTTGCTTTTTAAAACTTTACGCTGCATAGCAAGGATATTATTACCCACATAGATCGAAAGCAATCATGCATGAAAACACAGCCAGAATTCATTATGATGTGTGCATAAAAATGAAACAGATGGAGGGGAAGCCAGGCTTTATGCCCTGACACAAAAGTATGGCAGATATGGTAACTTCTAGCTACTGTTTGGAACTATGCTTATAACCTCTGTGGTTCTGTGGTTCCTTTTTTTCTCTCACAGCCTCTCTCTCTCTCTCTC
>NW_004797619.1:306862-308899 GCF_000002075.1 Aplysia californica | reverse complement strand
TAGTAGTAGTAGTAGTAGTAGTAGTAGTAGTAGTAGTAGTAGTAGTAGTAGTATCATTATTATCATTATTATCATTGTTATTATTATTGACGTCCACATCGACACAAGACTTCAAAAATATTGTCTTTCCGAAGATAGCTCTTTTTTTCACACAGTAAGAACCTAAGACGAGAAAAATATAAAAGAGAGAACGGGCAGATTCTTATCTTTTTTAATTTTTTTTTTTTTTTTGCGAGTTTGGGGCTCGGGCGGTAGCTCTACTATCTTGTTAATCATTGATGAGCGAGTTCACAATAGCTTGGTAAACGGAATGAAGTTTTGATTTAGATAAGAAAAGCTTTTAACTTTGGAGGCAGGGGCGTCATTTTCTTGTCACAATAACACATCAAACGGTCTTTTTATATTTTATGGAGAACATAATTTTTCCAACAGGAGAGAACAAATCATAGCGTAACTTTTGCAGCAAATGATAAATAAATTAATTAATTATGTGTTCTTTATTTGTTAATTATTTACTTTATTGATTCATATAATACGTAAAATAGTTTTTAAATAGACATTTTATTGTATCATATACATGTAATATAGTACAATATATTAAAGCATGTATTTATTTATTCTTTCAGTTATTGGTTAATTAATTTAGTTGTTGTTTTATTGCTATTTTGAATAATCTCTTTCCTCTATCGTTTTGTTTTGGAATTTATAGGAGGGGCTAGTCTTGAAAACAAGCAAAAACGAGAAAGAAATGCCAATGTTCCAAATGGTAAAAAGAATGTATAAAAAAGAAGAGATGAAAGATGCTGAGAACTATCAAAAAGAAGAGAGGTTGAATTAGGCAAACACCGGGCGCTAAATGTTTCAATTTCTTGAACAGCATTATTATTTTTCGATGTATAATCTAATACGGGGTGCCCACTACGGCTGGATCGTGCCGATCGCCCGACTCGGTCGCCTGAAACTGAAAACAAACACGTTTGTTTTTTAAGCCACGCGACTCAGCCGATCCCATCCGCAGTGGGTACCCCACCCCGTACACCAAGTGATCAAAGGGAGTTAATCAAAGTTTGAAACACAAACTTCACGTAAAGCATTTATCGCCCCTGTAAAGGGTAACTAATCTTATAATGTTTGTTTTTTTATGTGTATAATAATAATCTACTTGTCTCCCTTATTAACAATTTCACTGCTATTTATTATTCGCCTTGACTTTAAATCTGGAAATAAGCTTTTAAAAATGGGTTCTTCAATTCTATCTAACTCTTTTTCATAGTAGTAGTAGTAGTAGTAGTAGTAGTAGTAGTAGTAGTAGTAGTAGTAGTAGTAGTAGTAGTAGTAGTAATCGTGAGGTCACGGGTTCGAGCCCGCGGACCCGACGGTGTGCCCTTGGGAAAGGCACTTTACACGAATTTTCCTCACTTCACCCAGGTGGGAATGGGTACCTGACCATAGACAGCGGAAGATCTTGTCAGTATGTTAGTGTTTTAGCGCCTATAAATGGCTGCTTGCCCTGTATGCTTCCCATGAGGTTGAGGCTGTTTCAGAATGCTCCCAGGTCTGCTGGGGTAATAGTATAGATTGTGAAGCGCATAGAGCTTGCTGTTGAAAGGGGGTTTGCGCTATACTAATGCTATCTATTATCTATTATTAGTAGTAATAAAAATTTAAGGAGACGTCAAATTTCGAAATATAAAGAAAATCAATATACTTTTTCAAAAAGTAGCAAGTGGTTTTTTATTCTTAGTTTCTGTCAAATCTGAGTAAAATTCAAAGCTTAACTTCTGAAAAGCTTTCAGCTACAGGGAAGGGATCGGCCCGTTTTGGTTTCTAGACGATAATTGTAACATCGTGACTTTCACTTCAGGTGAATATCTCACCATGTTGAGATTGTCGTAGAGTAGTTTGATGAAGAAAATAGGTTGAGCTGCTTCCAACACACACCACACCCATCAAGAGTAGTCGAAGCACGATTGCAGAAAAAAAACCGGTTTGGAGAAAAAACTTATCAGCTGAAATCTTACACACAAATGCCCCCCC
>NW_004797619.1:303901-306762 GCF_000002075.1 Aplysia californica | reverse complement strand
CCCAACCTGAATCCCATTATTTCCTTGAGGGTCTTTTAACAGTCTGTAGAAACAAACCACAATACAGTAGAATAGTTGCATGTCAATGTTGATGAGGAGCTCCAAAGAATGGACCCAGGATCATCCCACATCATTATCATCGCTTCCTTTTTCACCCTGTATCAGAGAATAGTATGCCTGTCTCACAAGATCGAAACATTAGACGTGTTAGAAAAATTCCACAGGGTTATTCAAACTTCCCAGCGGTGTATTTCACCCTGTCTTGATAGGAAAAGCCAACTACTGAATCATACAATATAAAAGGCAACCACCTTCCCTTGGGAGTTCATTTGGCAATCGCAATATATATTCTGAATTTGTACTTCAAGGCACAAATACACATTATGGGCGATTTTTAAGGAGTCATTCCCTCAATTTTGGCTGAAATTTTAAAAATTTCTGTTTAATTGCAGACAGACCTAAATTCGAAACTCCCTTCTCTTAAAGTTAGAGAAACGATATCGAACTGAAATAAACCCCGAATGCAAATGAGGATATCTTGTAAATTTGCAGTTAACGTTTCGATACTTTTTTGCGTAAACCTCCCAAAAATGGAGCGGTCTCGTTAAATTTAGCCATTACATTAAACAGGCGTTGCATACAATTGTAAAAACACTTAATTAGCCTCGCCCATTCAGTCAAAAATATTCATACATGAATCATCTCATCTGACGAACCTAGAAACCATTCGTCCATGTTACCAAACAGGTTACACAAAGAGCGAGGTTGGTTCTGTAAAATAATACTCTGAATATGCGCACACCGATAAACGATGTATTAATATTCAAGCACACCTATACCAAAAGAGGGAAAGAGATCGCTAGCTGGATCTGGTTGCCAACGAAGCAGACATGGTGAAGTCCCGCGGTAAATTTGCATACGTACTTATTTTATGCTCGTGTTTTATGAAGTAGAATCGCTCTGTGGCGACTATTGACATCATGAAAACTATTGATTTTAGCCCCAGCGCTCGTTGCTGATAGCTATCAGGCCAGAATGGTCGCGCGTTGTCGGACGGTCGGACCACCTGTTGCCAGGAACGCCTTTTGTCTCTGCTTGGGAGGGGAGAGGCGCCGTTGTTGACACCAGACTAACAGTAAGTTAAACTCTTCCAACAAAATGGCTGCTAGCAAAAGATAGAGTGGAATCTACAGTGCACCGCCAGAGGGATTGACGAAGGAGAAATCTGTCCATATGAGACGATATCTACCAGAGAGTAAGCAACATCACCTGGGATGGAATCATCAATAACTATCACACCAAGAAGAAGAAGAAGAAGAAGAAGAAGAAGAAGAAGAAGAAGAAGAAGAAGAACAACAACAACAACAACAAACATTCTGAAGCTGCAACATGAACGAGTAGACAACAGCATACCCACAATAGCAACAGTCAAACTTCAGCCATAAAAACGGCAACTCATCAAACAATGACAGATTTTAGCCCAACACAGGCACTGAAAACATTAAGATCGAAACACCCATGGAGCAAATAGAGAACTTTACTTAAGATGACGAAGAAAGGATGGGGGGAGGGGGCAGTAAAAGATCTGTTTGAGCACCCTAATTTCTCGAAATAAGTTAAAAGTGCCTCACACGTCGTTCTCTCTCTCTCTCTCTCTCTCTCTCTCTCTCTATCTATCTATCTATCTATCTATCTATCTATCTATCTATATATCTATCTATCTCTCTTTCTCTCTCTCATAACGTCAATGTGACCCATAAGTTTCTCTATATATCGTGGAGACCCGATGTGAACGTATTTGATGAAATAAGTTCAGATTGAAGTTCACTTTCACTGAAAGGGGAGTATGGAGAATTTGAAAAGGATTTGCACAAAGATAAAGATAGTTTAGTGATTTTCTCGAAGGTTTGGGCGCAAATAATATACACAACCTCGTAATTCATCTGGAGAGGACCCCAGATACTGTGTTTATTCCGCTGAAACTTTCAAGATTATAAATTGTTGCGTTTAAACAAGGTAAGAAAACCCATCTTCTTTGGTTCATCCATGTAACGTATAACCGAGAAAGTAATGTTTATTGTACTTTTTAATAATAATGCGCCTCTTGTTGTGGAAAAAAGAATAATTGTCAGAATCCCAAAGCTGTGAACATCAAACAAACAAGAACTCTTTCATTATAACTGTTGTTTTAGGAAAGAAATCAAACATGGAATTGTTTTTAAAAAAGAGAATATTCTCGGCTAAAATTCGTTTAAATTTCACTCAAAACTTTTTATGAATACTGTGAATATAGTTTTTCGAAAGTATCTGACAAATATGAATAACAATTTACAAGAAACTCTTTTTTATGTTTATGAACAACCACTCTAACTACGCTTGTGCACAGCCAACAACGCATGGAAGCAATTATAGACCATAAAATGGCGTCGCTTATTGTTGACCCAAGAGGTTTGCAGTTTGGTCGCAACAGAGCCCGTCATACATTTTTAGCTCTATGAGGATGTTGCAAGTGTGTTCAGAGCCTAACACCAAAATACAGAGGAGAAAATACTTGAATAAATTATAATAATCACCCAAGTACGTGGGTTTTTGAAAGTATACGTCAAATGAATTAATTTACTTTTTCTACTTTTCTTTATTCTAGAGTTAGGCCGTCTATCACTTTTGTTGTGGCTGATTCAGGGCTTTTACATAGATCTATCGGCAAACTCTTTAGCTCCAGCGTATACGTATTCGTGTATCATGTCAACACTTTGCTTAGTTTTAAGCTGAAAAATCACTAACTCGGAGAGGAATCCAATTTGATGCTAATGGGGTAACAAAAGTGGGATATTTGTGTGTGTGTGTGTGTGTGTGTGTGT
>NW_004797619.1:301138-302192 GCF_000002075.1 Aplysia californica | reverse complement strand
ATACTTTCTCTCTCTCTCTCTCTATCTATCTCAATGACTTCACATTGTTGACAAGAGTTTAATTTATGATCAAACTGCTGTAGGGAAAAATTGATTCTATTCTTAAAAGTTGTACGAAATCACTTACGTGATTTTCACGATAAGTTCAGTTCGAAATCGTGTATTGTAATTGTTAATGTTTAGATTGCTTTCTGGACGGGCTGCTTTAACCCTGGGCTTGGAGGGATACAGGGTACTTGCAGACAATCTTTGGTTACGCGTGCATTATAAGATCACTTGAGATTTGTTCAGTCATCCTTTTCGTATTTTTGTTACACATACACATTTAGTGTTATATGGGCTTAGTTTTAAAACAATTTTATAATTAGTACTCTTTTTCTCGTTCTACATCTTCATTCAATAACCTTAAGTCAGTCACAAACGATCAAGCCAAAATGGCAGTAAATGCGTTGCGTGATATTTTCAGCAAATGCCAGTAGTTTTGTTTTGCCTTCACGTTTCTGGAGTATTCTAAGACTTCATTTCTGCCTACAAATACTCACAAAATGACAATTTACCGACTTGTTTAAATACTCATAGAAACGTGTATAAATATACTATTACAGATAGCATTGCTCTTGGGGCATCAGCACTGCTGGATTGTAAAAATATGAGTACATAACTCACGTTCTTACAGGGATGAGTGAACTGTCAGCCAGTGTAATAATATAAGGACATTTCTGCTGGGGCAAATCAATATGCAGGAAATATGATC
Organism: Aplysia californica; assembly: GCF_000002075.1. NCBI lineage: Eukaryota > Metazoa > Mollusca > Gastropoda > Aplysiida > Aplysiidae > Aplysia > Aplysia californica. The sequence continues at coordinate 301,438 of NW_004797619.1, read as the reverse complement.
ATGTTGTTGATGCCAGCGTTTTGCATAGAATCAAATTACCTTATTTCCATCTCTGGCGAGAATTGGAACGACATAATCGGGCAACATGCCTTTTGAAAATTAGTGGATTCGACAACTAAATGACCCGTTATGGCATTCCCCACGTCCTGAGGCCAGGATGCTTATATGGTTGGCAGTGGTGTTCTCTGTCCTCAATTATGTTATCTTGGCTACCCTTAGATACATTCGTTTGAATAGTATTGAAGTCACATTTTGTTTTGACGCATCTACTCTTTGTCTTCGCACTCAAGACGTAAAGAC
>NW_004797619.1:295426-297637 GCF_000002075.1 Aplysia californica | reverse complement strand
GAGAGAGGGGGGGGCAGACAGACAGACAGGCAGACAGCCAAACAGACAGAGGGGGAGAGAGAAACAGGGAGAGAGAGAAAGATAAAAGGGGAGAGGGAGAGAGGGAGGGGTGGGAGGAAGAGAGATTGTGACGTGTTATATTGTGGTATGTGGTATGCATATTAGTTGTGGTTTTTTTCATAATGTGGGGGATGGGGGTCCCTGAAGCAAGTTAAAAAGCCCTGGGATATATTTAGATTAAAAACAGGCCACATACTTATCCTAACACGTTCATGAAATGCTGTTAAATCTTCTAAATTCTTTTCAGAAACAGATCATGATAGTGAGCATGTACTAGTGTAAGATGCAGAGGAATTTGAAAAAAAAAAGCTTTAGAAAGCACCGACTCAATTTTGAAATATACCCAGCAGCAATAGAAACGTTCCACTTTTTTTTGTAACTACACCCTAGTTCACGTGAGTAAATTATGAAATCGTCTAAATTGTGTTTAGATCAACACATCGGCGATTTTAGAACGGAAAAAAAAAATTTACATAAACATTCCAGCTTGCTTTTGTCGACTTAAATTGCTATACAAGATGCTAAGGTTAAGCCCCGAGGAGCGTTGTTGGGACATCTGAACACTGCAAGCTGTACTATCGCGCGTACAGTGGCGCGGATACCTCATTGTCACATCCTTCCATCAATATCCTGAAAGATTTGTTCAAAGTCTCTGGAGTTGCGCCTGACAGACCCAGACCAGGCAGACACTACCTAAAAAGACAGACAGATACTGCTCTGGTATTTTTTAGATCACTTTCTCACAACGACCAGCTCTGCAAGTAAGTTTCATACAAACTCTGAAAGAGTTATCGGAGAGAAAATGGTACAACTGCCTTCAAACACATTCAGACATCGAGCAAGGCGGCCCAGTAATGACCGACGTTTACCATCTTTTCAATAATTACGCTTGAACTGACAGGCCTAAGAGGTGGTTCCTAAAACGACAGTAAGATTGTACAACGACTGAGACAAGCTTTGATTCAAGAGTTAAATGGAGTGCCACAACAATTAACTAAAATAAGAAACAACAACAAAAAACTGACTCGATCAATGCGCAGAACATGTCAAGCGTCCATCATTGCAAGGGGCTACAATGTCCACTACTGCTGTTGAAATTTTGAAATCTAGGGGTACTAGTTTGTGCTTAACACTGTGCCACAATATGAGACATGATAAAAAAAAACAAAAAACAGAAAAGGTAAAAACTCCTTGACATACTTTGAAATATGCCTGTGTCATTTTTTTTTTTTTAATATGTTGAATAATAACCACAATACAAGCTTCTTTCCAAGTGGACAGTTTATATTGCCGCTGAGGATAAATCTCTTAAAGACAAATTAAGAATTGAGATAACGTTTTTTTCCTTGATATAAGCAATGAATTATATGTTCTGGGGAAACATGACTGAATCTAAATAATTACGGAGAAAGAAACGAAAGATTCAATTAAAGAAGCTTTAGATGAGCACATCCTTCAAGATCTAGAAACACAAATAAGTAATTGACCCAGGACATGTGAAAACTTAAGGAAGTAAGGAGGCAGGCCAGATCAATTTTCTTTCCATGTAAGAAAATGAAACATGGAAAAGATACAGGGCCTGATAATATAATAGTTGAAGTCGTTGTTAGGTTAGAAGAAGAATTAAAAACCGAATTTATTTTAAATTCTATCTGTGGTTAGATTCTAGAACATAACAATATGATGAAGTCAAGTTTTATAACTTTGCCTATAACACCAGGTCCCATAAAGTGTGAGCATAGAACTAAAGATTTCCCAAAACGGGCAGAAAATATCGCCTTCTTCGATTTCATTAAATTGACGAGCTACTGATTTCACAATGATGCCACAGAATTAGAAAGTGAAAAATGCAGTTTTTATGACGCTTGGCCCGGCGTAAAGGCTTTAAAATCTTGCTCTAACTGAAAAATATAAGGCAAACAAGGCAGGGTATGCACAGACAAACTTATCTGGAAAACCTGTACATTTGAGTGAGAGAGAAACTTTAGGATAATATAGAATCTGTTGGGGAATCAAAGAGGAGAAATAAATGGAGAACTATGATCTCCGGGGTCTGTTCCATGTCTAGCTCTTGGTGATGATGATAATGATGATGATAATGATGATGATGATGATGATGATGATGATGATGATGATGATGATGATGATGAT